>NW_008630723.1:3275-42167 GCF_000691845.1 Merops nubicus | reverse complement strand
TCTTCCAACCTAAAAGAATTCTATGATTCTGTGATTTACAGAAGGGTCTCCTAAATGTTAATTTTAATAAATGTGCTTAATCACAACTATTTTCATGGCTCAAATAAACATACCATAATATGCCAGCCTTCCTTGTTTTGATATTTTTTCCCTATGATGCAAATAACATTTTCAGGTTACCAGATTTCATTGTATGAAAGAATTAATGAGGAGTTTTAGCTAGGTAGGTGTATGTGAAACGTATTTTGACAGGCTGCTACAAAACAAGGCGTGTAGGATGGAGGCAGGCCTAGCATCACAGGGATACTGTGGCAATACTGAAGAGATGTTAATTAAAAAAAAAAAAAGAAAAGAAAAAAACCTCAAAAATCCCTGTGTCTTCCTACACTCAAGAAAACATGACCTAGAAAAATTTATTTGCAGTCTAATTATTGTGTATTTGGGGCAGGATGGAAAATTATCTTTCATTAACATAACTATGCCAGAGGAATCCTGTATCATCTTCAGTAACAGGAATATGATAAGGAATAAAGTAATTAAAATCTGCTGAAAACACCAAATATTTATTTTAAGAAATTCTACTAATTTGGAGGACTTAAATGGTGAAATAAAATTGAAGTATTACCTCAAACTGCATATGTTTCTTAGCCCTTTCTTTCCTTCTCCCCTAAAAAGCCTGCAGGGATTTCAGTCAAAATCTTGATAAATTGTCTTTCCTACTAAAATATTTCAAGAATTTCATTAAACTAGTGAAATAAATTCCAGTGTTTTTACAAATGTAAGAAATCTTATATGTTAGAAAGACCAGGGGTACCATCTCACTCTCTGCATGGTTCTGTCTCCATTGATACACACCAAAGCACAGCGTATGGGTAGTGAGGATATTGTATTTTAAATAAGGAGTAAAGGTAGTTGAAGATTTGAGGAAATGTCCTGAAGGAAAATACTAAATTATCTGTATTTTTCAATTTGAGTCTTTTAAGGTCCTCTTCTCTTTTAATTCAAATGTTCTTGTCTAGAATATTTTTCTTGAATTTTCTGCCACCCTTCAAACTTAGTCTCTGTCCTGGGAATTTTGTTTTAACCAGGAGGAATTCTGCAGTTCTTCCCTGATCTCCTGAGGCCTGATGTTCAGAGCTGTGGTTCTCAGCCTTTGGCTGACTCCTGAACATCCCGGCCAGTAACATGCTGAGGGAAGGATCCCGCTTTGTTGAGCTCCAGTTTTAAACTGAATTTCCTGCAGCTCTACTGACAGTGGAGGATCATAAGGGGAACATGTTGCTCACAGGATTTGGGCTGGGAATGAATCTGTGATATTATTTATGCAAATAAGATGATGATCTTGTGGATTCTAGAAGCTGTTACAGACATCTTCCAAGTCACTTAAGCTTATGCTAATTTTCTTTCATTGTATTCCATAGAACTGCCCTGTCGTGCAGTTATACATCAATCATACAGGCAAAGGAGTAAGATCGTTGTATTTGTTTTTATTTAAATCTTGATTTACATAGACCTTAAAACTTAGTGCCCTTTTTTTATTGTAGCTACTTAATGGCAACTCTTAATGAAATATCCATTAGCAGTCTAATAGTCTGATTATTTTGGAATTATCACAGTCATGCAGATTTGTTGCTGCCGATCTGCTAATGCTAAATCAGTTCAAAGTCATTCTGTTTAATGTGGAGCAAGAGACCAGGTTGATGCTTACTCAGGGAGACTGTGGCTTAGACACCTGCGGAGCTACTGCTGAGGAGCTTTGTTAAGTTCTTGCTGAGCCATTTGCTTGCTTCTTACACTTGGCTTAATTTACCGTTGCAAGTCTGGCTTCTTACAGCAGAAACATCACCAGAAAGTTCATTAAATTGACAAATGTGTCAGCTCTTCCACATTGCCAGGTCTTGCAGTATGTGATGCATCTTGTAAAGTTTTGATACCTGGAGTCTTAACAGGAGCCTGCCTCCAGACTTGCCAGCACTGGTTATTCTTTTTTTCCCACCTGGAAGTTAGCTTTGGGCACACAGTGAGAATTTGTTGTGTGTATTTGTTCATGACTTCTAGATACAGGGTAATTCAGTCTGATTTTCTGCTTCTGGAAGGTATCATTGACACATGATCCAAACTGATCTGCTCTGCACCAGGGTCTGGATCAGATGAGCTCCAGAGGTCCTTACAAACACTGTTACTCTGTGGAACTATGATGCAGAGCATTGGTAATAAGCAGTAGTTCCTGAAATATGTGCCAAATGCTGCAGGCTTCTTTAGTCTGAGCCATCCTAGCAAAAAATAAGGCTGCTCTGTTTATAGTGTTCCTTGTTCCCAGATACTGCTTTTAAAAGATGTTACCAGCCTTGGAACTTTCAGACTTGGAAGTATCTCCAGTTCTTTAGGAAACAAACCTAAAAAGCTCACAGCAGGGGGACAAAGAAATAACTGATTTATCATCCCTCTAATCATAATTTGGAATCACATTCATGATTTTGTGGATCTCTGATCCTATTTTTTTTTACTTATTTATTGGCAATGGTTCACTGGGTCCTTTTCATCGTTAGGAAGACATTTGCAAAGCATTTTCATGTGCAAAAGTCTGCTGCATTAAAACAACACCAGTTTTTCATTCTTGGGCATTATGGTCCCCAAAAAGTGAAACCAAGACTTAGATTGCTCTCTGTTTTAAAATTACTCCAATTCTAGTCTTTCAGTCCAAATTCCTCCAAAGGCCGAGTAAAAGAAGAAAAAGGAGAAGGATCGACGTGGCAAAAGTCTGAGGAACTCCACCAACTGTTTCAGTGGGAGGAGAACAAAAGAAGGGCCATAAGAGGGGTTCTGTTCTGCTTTATAACCACACAACCTGTTTGTAAATCCAACCAGAATTTGGCTTCTTGAATTTACTACCACTGTAAACCTCCCATCTCACACACTTTTGGCACTTGTGTAACACTGGTCTGTGCATGCCTTATGGTGCCTGAAATGAGGATTGAGATGTCACAGGCGTTTAGCTGCAGTACTTCACTGATCTTTAGATCTTAAAATTGCAAAATACTAGCTGAGCTGCTTATTTTGATATTGTTCACTCTTTCAAAGGCATCTACTGATCTCTCCTGGGTTATCTTTCTGTAAGCGGGGGTTCATAAATGGTCTTTGGCAAATTGAACCTCAGGAGGCCGCTCTGGTTTAGAAACAGTTATTTAGCTACCACTCTGAGTGATGTGAAAGGAGGAGAGGTAGATTTAAAGTAATTATTTGTGCTGCACATCCCCTTGGAGCTTTGATAATTGCATAAAAATATTGCATGAATGCCGTTTAACATTTAAATCATAATTTACGTATTTTAAATAGTTGTGGTTTAGGATATAGTGTAAGGAGGACAGAATGTATGAATACAAAAGCAGAATAATTAATTTTAAAATATCCCATATCTTGGTTAGTGTCTAAGATGCCAGCCTTTTAAAAAACACATAGTAATACAACCTAATGTTCATTCAAGGGGAAGTAACTCATGTTTGAGAGTACATGAATTACAGTAGTTTCAAATTTTTTAATGTTTTTTTGAGTGATTTGTATTTGCATCATTTTCTCAATAGTCTAGTAATTCAGACTAGTCTAGTCTAGTCTAGATTCAGACAGAATCTAGTAATTCTAGACTTCAAGGATGTTATTCTTATGGCTCTGTAACATTTTATTTTAATTAGAGGGAAAACTGCTACTGAAGCCACAGATGACATTATCAATAACCATCTCCCCAAACTGAAAGAACTCAAACTAAGTGGTGAAATACATGTTAACAATATAGATGTGTTCTGTGAGAAGGGAGTCTTTGATCTGGAATCTACGAGGAGGATTCTTCAGGCTGGAAAAGATATAGGGTTACAGATTAACTTCCATGGTGATGAACTCCATCCGATGAAATCTGCTGAGGTACGTCTTTCTTAACATACAGTTAAGCCATATTTGCTCTTGTAAGAGCTAAATCTTTGGAAGAATGGTTTCAAATCTGAGGCTTTCTTTTCTAAGACTTGATAAAATATGCCATTCATAGCCATCTGTTTCTGTCAGATGACAGAAAGTGCAGCCCTTGTGCAGCTCTGGAGTTAAGAACATGGGAGGAAGCCTTGAACTCTGGGACTAGTACACACTGCCTAATCAAACATTGACTTTGCTTATCTTCCCCATGGGATACAGATGGGGAAGGTGGATAGCTGTGAACCCAAGAATGACAAAAATGTTATTTCTATGCAACTTGTAACCTCTTTTTTCCTTAAACAGCAATTAGCAGTTGTTAGCAGCAACCAGTCAAATATGCAGTGAGCACACTCAAAGGGATGGTTTAGTCAAGAACAGGCTCCCAAATATGTTGATACAGAAAGTCACTCTGAGACCATGGTTCACCATCATTTAAACATAGCTTCCTTCCTCTGGGGTCTGCTGAAGTAATTCTCTGCTGTTTTTAAGGGAAAAAAAAAAAACAAACAACCAAACCAAACCAAACCAAAACCAAGCCATGGTTGATCATAAAAGCCTTTTTGGTGCTTCACCATTGAAGGTGGCAGTTGCACTATTAGTCCTGCAACCAGCGTGAGTTTTGTCAAGCATTTTCTGCTGGATACTTTGTGAACAGGAGTTGGTAGTGGTTTTATCCACAGCTGTCCCATAGTTTGCATGTTAGGCTATTAAAAACACTGCTGAAGGTACACTTTCACTTGGTGGATGGTTAGTGTTTTTTGTGATCAACTTTTTCTGCAGTAAATTAGCAGATATGTCATCTCTGTATTCTGTTTGTTCTTTCAAGCATTCTTTATGATTTTTCTTCCAGTAGATTTTACATTAGTAGAGAACTGTCTTATCCAGTCATTTGAAAACAACAGTGCTTTACTGAATTACTTGAGAACAGTGAGTAATTTTCTTGAAAACTTGCTTAGCTTGGAGCTGAGCTGGGAGCTCGGGCTATCAGCCATCTGGAAGAAGTTAGTGATGAAGGTATCATGGCGATGGCAAGAGCTAAGTGTGCTGCTGTCCTTCTACCAACAACTGCCTACATCCTAAGGTAAGGCCACTAGATTGAAGGAAAGCTTTTGTAGCAGCAAAACTGTGTTTGTAGTTTTAAGGTCTTTTAATGTAAAAGCATGAGCTTCTATCTATGCCCTGAGGATCAGTCTGGGTCAGTGAAGGCAGTCGCAAATACAAAGGAGCTGAATGAGCCTCCTTAAGTCTTGTTTCTGGTGGAGAACTCTAAACAAGGGAAGAGACATAGATGTAATATATCTGGACTTCTGCAAGGCCTTTGACACGGTCCCCCGCATCTTCCTTCTCTCTAGGAGAGAGATCCTTGTTGAAGCTATAAGGACTGGAAAGTAAGGACTGCTTTTTTGAGAAAGGAAGATTTTTTACCTTGTAATTCCTTATGTGGCTGAGATCTGGGTAAATACCAGAATTTCGGTGGCCTGGAGCTTGATGCTTGATAGTGGCTGCTGCTGCATGTTGTTACTGCAAAAACAGTGGATCACAACTCTTTTTTATGCTGTCCACAGGATGATAGGTAGGGAACCAAGAGGAGAATTTGGCCTTTTGTCTCCAAAAAGATTAGTGCAACTGAAGGCATGAATAAAGCCAAACTGAGTGATGACTTTGCTCTTGTAATTTATCATGTAATAACTAAATGAACTGTACTGACAAGTGGTCTTTTTATCACTAGACTGAAGCAACCTCAAGCTAGAAAAATGTTAGAAGAAGGAGTTATAGTTGCTCTTGGCAGTGACTTTAATCCTAATGCATACTGCTTCTCAATGGTAAGCTATTCCTAATATTTATGACACCACAAATTTATGAAATCTTACTAGTATGACTTGTGTAAAGATCTTGCACACTTAAAACGGTCTTTATATCCACAAAGAGGGCTGTGTGCCCCTCTTAGACAACTGCTTCTGCTTATTTATGTGTGTTGGTTGGTTATGCCAGAAATTCTTGAAACCAGGAGGGATTCTATTATTCAGACACACTGGGAGGCTTATAAAAAGACTTTCAAAGTTCCTGATTTTAGAGTTCTCATTTTGAGGTTGGCAAGATTCACATCATGCAGGACAACTCTTGTTGGACACAGAGGGAGGAGAGTGCTTAGGGATTTGAGACATGAACAGCTTTGTCTTACTGCTAACTCCCATTTTCCACTCACCTACTAGCCAATGGTGATGCATCTGGCCTGTGTAAACATGAAGATGTCCATGAATGAAGCACTGGCAGCTGCCACCATTAATGCAGCTTATGCTCTGGGCAGGTCGGACACACATGGCTCCATAGAGCCTGGCAAGCAAGGAGATCTTGTTATCATAAGTTCATCAAGGTTGGTCCTTCATTGTCATTTCAAATGTGATATAACATAAGGGACTTTGTTTCTTGCTGTGTTTGCATAGTGGAGGGGTTTGTGAAATCCTCATGCTTTAGAAGTTATTTTCTTCTGAAAAAGGGGACACTGCTAACATTTTTAGGCCCACTTTCATCCTCCTTAAGCACTCCAGTGGAAAATACAGCCTAAGACTTTGGGGGCTAATATTACAAATAATCCGTGCCTAATTACAAATTATCTAAAGGTAATACCTGTTCATTTTGTGGAAGGAGTTTTGTACTGATTTGTACACCAACTCATGGTATACATTGCAACATGTAGACGTGGAATAGTGTTTTCCCATGGTTCAGGCAAATCTTTTTTAATTGTGTATGCTAGGTATGTGACCTACTTTTCTGCAAGTCTTAAACGCCTTGTTGTCTTTCTAGGTGGGAGCACTTGATTTACCAGTTTGGGGGACATGAAGCATTGATTGACTACGTTATAGTCAAAGGAAAAGTCATCTATCAGAATGAGAGGTGTGGGACAATGAGCAGTTACTGAAAAAAAGACAAAAATTTAAGAAGCTACTATAATCAAATTATCATGGAATATTTCAAAGCAACAGGCAAATTAGGTATTTACTGGTAAACTGTTTGCCCACTCACCTTTCCAGACCTCTTATTCAAATAAACTTTACCAAGCATTACCCATTTGGTACATCTTCATGTCCTCTGTCGTTCACTTCACTGCATGAAAATTGTTCCTAACTGTATCCATTTAAAATAAGACAGTTTCCAAATAGGGTTTCCTATACAATTTTAATCTATAAAATTACTGTTTTTGGAAATAGCCTGAAGAAATCACCAATGAATGAAGAAGTTTGGATCCAGGTAAGATTTGTTGGGAAGGGTGATGTTAAGCAACCTGTGGTGGAGGGCTAGGGGTTCAGGCATGCACATTTGCAATGGCCTTTGGCAGTGCTGGGAGGCCACAGCATCCCGAGGCAACGTTCACAGCACCTGGGTCTGCTCGGTCTCAAACTCGGCAGATACCAGGAGACACAGCTGTGGTGGGAAGCACAATATCTTACCTCTCCAAAATACCAAGTCTCCTGGTTTCTGCAGCCTTGAAACTCAGTGAGAGCTGGCAGCTGGGAGCTCAGCAAGATGTTGCCTATCAGTTGATCTGCAACATCTTCCCCTGCTGAGGATCTCAGCTCCTTCAGGAGTGTAGGGGCATAAGAAGGAAGAGGAGAGGAAAATGCAGTCAGGTACACCGCTCTCTGGGCTGCTGAAAGTTGGAGTGCAGTGTAAGTCAGAGGCTGAATCAGGCCTAATGTTGGAATTTAATGGTGCTGAAACTTTACTGTTTACTCATAGAGACAGTTAGCCCAGTGAGGTCTGGTGAGTACAGCCAGCCTCCCAAAATTTCAGTTGCCTTACAAGGCAATTTAAAAAAGATGATCACATGCAGTGTCATACAGATGTTCCAAAAAAGACCTGTTTTGGTTTGTTGTAGGCTGATTTGGAAATAACATGAGATGTGATTGTGCATGGAAGTTTGAATGTGCTTCTGATGATGAGTATGGCAACTGCTGCTTAGAGCAATGTTAAAACTTAAGATCTTTGGGGCTTTTTTTAAAGCTCTGTTTTTTCTTTCAGCTACTATCTTTTTTCTGGGGCTTCTACCATCATTTGGGGATGTTGTGTGTAGAATAAAAGGATGATACAGCTCTGGAGAGTTCAAGCTGTTGCAGTGTTTAAGTGGAGGGTCTGCAGTAGGGAGGGTCTCTTGAATACACACTGACTGAGGCTTCTCTTCAACTGTTCAAATGGATGGTGGCTGCAGAACCAAAAAAGGCCTAACCTTCTAAAGGTGAAGTCATAAAACTACACCTGACCAGCATGAAGAACTTGGCACCAAAAATAATTGATACAGGCAGGTGATATAACCTGTGGTACAGAGCAGCATTCTTTAGTGAACCAGATCCCTGAGGAAGGACAACAGTCTCATTCTGATTAGCAGATATTTGAAAGCCATCACAAAAATGTATGAGTTTTATTATGACCTTCTAATGTCCCTGAGCCCTGAGCACATCTGTTAACATCCAAAATATGCCAGCCACCCCATAGAATTATCTTTGTTCATGCTTTATTTGAGCCCATCTAGCCAACTAAACCAGTATTTAAGACGATCTAATGGCTTTCTTGCCACTAAACACGTTTTCCTGCAAGCAGATATTGCACCAGTTGTAGGTGTAGACCTTTGTTTCTATAGAGATTGTAAGAACATCTGAAATGTGCGATTGCACAGTCCATCCTGCCCAAGACAGCCTTCATAATTAATGCTTATGCAGGCAGCTGGAGAGAGCTGTCAGAGTACAAGTGCAGGCATCTCCGAAATACAGCATGCAGCTGAAGCAGCACCTCTTGGCTTTACGTAAGCATGGTGCAAAGCTGAGGCCACTGTGCTGCAGCATGTGCTGGTGGTCCTTTGGTCCTAGGCAGACAAAAGCAGAGGTGAGTGGGGAGAAGTGCCCCCTACGGCATTTGGGGGCCCAAAGATTGCATAAGGAAAACCTCGAATATTCTCTTGCTGGGCAGGAATAGGCATTCGTGGCCTTAAACTACTGATGTGAGGCGATTCTACCTCACAGGGACGAGCTCTGACAGAACCTGCAAAGCACCTGCTTGCCTGACCAGCTCAGCTGGATCCAGTAGCCTTTTGGGAGTGTGCCCCAGGGCTGTTGTGAGTGGCAGGTTTGCAGTTGAGGATGTGCTTATACTTAGGGGTGCAGCTGGCAGGAGTGGTTCCTGATGGCTGGCTACGTGGTCCTGCCAGGGAACACACACCCTGCTGAAATGGAGGAGGAGTGATGTTTGCTTGTTTTTAATAGGACTCCCTGCAGTGGTGACGTTCACCCTGCTGATGCCCACAGCAGCTGGGAGCAGGATGCTGGCAGGAACTTCTGCCAGCCTTGCTGCTGAAGGAACTGTGGTGCTTATTGCCATAATGTGAGGCTGAAGGTCAGCGGTTGACCCTACAAGATATAAAACTGGCTGTTCATTCTCATGTTTTATTTTAATTAATACCTGATTTTATACAAAATTGAAGAGCTTAAGGGCAAGATTGAAGTATGCCTGCTATGAAGAGCCTTGGGCTGAAAGAGTAGGGACTTACTTGGCACATGAGGAAGAGAGAGAGGATGGAGATGCTACATATCAGGAATAGAAGTAAGGAGCTGAGCTGGGAGCTCACATGTCATGGGTGTGTACTGTAGTTTCCAGGTCGTCTGGCCAGGTTGGGCGTCTCTCTGCTAGCTTGCCAACAGGCCTGAGTCCTCAGGGCACCTTTAACACAGCAGGTCTCAGACACTCAAGGGCAGCCCCACGCTTGTGTTTTGACTGCCCCTTGCAGCATAGTCCATAGCCTGGGGAGATTTCCAGCCCATGCTGAACCCCCAGAGACACAGGTGTCTGGCCAGGTGTGCCAAGGCTGGTGGTTGTTAACCAGCCGTAACATGCTGTCACTGTACCATGATGTGAAGTCTGAGTCCTGACTCTTCCCTTGCAAAATAAAGTCTGTGCCAGAGGTCAGTGTTGTAACACCGAGCTTGCTACACCCTGAGCCCCCCTGTGCAGACAGGGTCCTCGGCAGCCTGGCGTACAGCCGGTGGGACATGGGAGTGTACATCCTGGTCCTATTGCTTCAGCACTGGTTCACGTGCCCCCCACGCCTCCTCCCCTACTCCCCCTTTCCTGGCCCTTGCTGCAGCTGTCCTCCTTATTGCCAGATTAAGCTTTTGCTTTACATTTTCATCATCACACATGACAGGAAAACAGATTGCTACAGCCCTGTGTGAAGCCTCAGTTTATTTATTGCAGGTGTGAGCCCATCACTCTTTGAAAGCTGCATTAAGTGTAGTCCATCACCAGGCTCCAGTGTATTTGTTCTGGAGCAATGACCTCTAGCACATTTTTATGCACACAGCTTTTCTGCTTTGTGAAGCACCTGCTCTGAAAATGTTCTTGTTATACAAGAACCTGTACCTCACACATGATCTGCAAAAGAGAAAATTAAGTCTAAAGATAATTTTGCTTGTGGCAGAATAAAGGGGACCCCAGCAGGCAGAAAAAGGGGGGGAAAAAAGTGAGAATATCAAACCTAGGTTGATTGGTATTATTGGCATAGATGGAAGTCAAAACAAGTGGAGAGCTGACAAAACAGATACAGGAGGCCCTGTATAAAACATCCACTGGTTTCAGAAGGAGTCTAAATGTTTTGTGTTCAGAAGCTCAGGAAATTCAGTCAAAAACACACTATCATGACAAAGCTGTCTTTCACATGTGAGGAAACTGGTGAGCCATTTCTCTGTATGTGCTCCTGAGATAGAGAGTCAGATCATTTGGGCCACCCTGGAGAAAGCCATGTTGAGTTAGAGTACAATAACCACCCTCAGACAAGGTCCTGTAAAGGCTCTGCTCTCTATCAGAGGACTGCAAACTCCTAAAGTTCATTGTGATGCCCGTGGTCATGACCAACACCAGTATTAACTTCCAGCGATCCGAGGGAGAAAGCTGTTGGTGAAATGGGTCTCGATTCAGGGATGTGTTCTCTCCTGTACTTTTCAATGTAAGGTTTAGCCACTTCCCACACCTGCAAAACAGGAAAGTGAATCAGCAGAGTCAGAGGCAAAACAAAAGGCTCATTAAGGCATCAACGCATGAGTTCAGAAGGCTCTGTAGAAAAGTTATTGGGATGGAGGTAAAATTACAGACCTACGTAGATATACCATAAGCAATCAGTGGAACCAGAGAGGCAGCCAGCATGAGATTTAGGGAAAAACATCTGGATGAAGTTGACAGGGGATGGGAAAAGATACATCTCCAGAAGGACATGGTGAAAGGATTCAAGGGAAAAATGCTGCCTCTTGTCTTGTTACTAGGTTAATGCTCTGTGTGCAATCGTTGGGAGAGGATCACTGTCACTTGTTACAAAACCACTTGGTCCTGAAGGGGATGGGGAAGCAAAATGGCAGCTGGCATGGACAAAGAAAAAGGAAAGGGACCATGGCTGGGGTTCAAGGCAGAAAAGGAAAATGTTCTACAGTCTCCTCAATTCTTCGGTTACTTATATTTCACAAACAAATAAAATAGATAGATCCCATAGCTTACAAACACTTGGCCCAGGTTAATACATTTCACCACTGCTATTCCCTCATCCATGTCCCCTTATTGCTTCCAGACCATACCCCCAAGGGCCTCAAGGCTGGGAAACACTCACTACCCCAGGAATGAGGATCACCATCTAGAGAGACTGCCAGTTTCTCTGGACAGCTGTTTGGTTATAGGTTGCTGCCCTTAAATGATTCAGAGTTGGATCTATGTCTGTACCCTGCCAGATTTGATAATGTAAGCTATTAGTTACACAGGGAAAGCCTAGGAACTGATTTCTAAAACTATCCTGCTGAAACTAAGGGGAACCCAATCTCAGAAAATCTGCTGGGTTTGCTCCAGGAAGAGGAGTGCTTTTAGTGAGGCCATCCAGTGAACACATGGAGGGGTATTTGCAAAGCAGAGCTGCAGTGTGCTCCTCAGGACAGCCCTACTGCACGTGCCAAAAGTCAACACTCGCCTTCTGCTCCACGAGCAGCCTGTGAGCTGCTTCGATGTCTGGGGCCATGAAGCGATCCTTCATCCAAGGCCTGTGAGGAGACACATGGTGAACATTGGCCAAACATTAACCCGCGCCGCTGGCGGCCGCTCTCCAGACGGGTGATCGCTGCTGAGGCGTTTATCTGATCTTACCTCACAACAGAGCGCACGAGGTCGTAGACCTTCTCCAATGGGGTTGTCGTTCTCAGAGGGCGTAGGAATTCAATGCCCTGGCAAGCTGCAAGCAGCTCAATAGCCAGAACTAGAAAACCAGAACAGTGAAAGAATTTTCAGTGGGTACAGCTCAAAGTGAAGTTTCCCTTATAAAGCTCTCCCTGCTGTTTGTGATGGCCAATACAATATGGTGTCAGGCAATGGGAAAAGACTGTTGGGTCCACACACCCCAGAGAGGCAGCCCAGCAGCAGGATCGTTTTATGGATGGTGCTGGGGGTATTACCCAGCATTTTAGTAAGGAGATTTCAGGTCCTCCGCTCTACAGACCTTTCAGTGTGCCAGAAACTCCTGGTCGCCACGGTCTTAGATCCATGGGAATTTCTTCCAGGGTATCTTGAATACTCAAATCAGTGGCCATCATAAATCAAAAAACCTCTTTAGGACTAAGAAAGGGGCATGAGCTATAAAATAAAGTTCTGTCTGTGAAGCTTGCAAGGGCCTGTGTGAGAGCACAGAGCTTTGGAATAGAGTTTTCTGTCTGGGTAAGTTTGCAACATTCCTGCCCATCTCACATCTGATCATTATTGGCATTAGTTCCTCTTTTTCACAAGCCAGTTCACCCAAGGAACTGAATGAACCAACTGGATCCTCTTTCTCAGCACGTTACTGAAACACAGTTTCTCAAACTCATTTCTCTGCACACAAAAAATGTATTTCTATAGCACTAGGTCTTCAGAGTGCTCCGATGTATAAGCTTAAGTGGGCAAGTGAGTTCAGTATTTGTGTGCCGTGTATTACTCTGCTCTTCCACTAACATCTGACATCTGTATCTAAACACACCATCTGCCAAATAAATAAAAAGCAAGAGAGCAATCTGTGCTTGTAAGCAAGAGAGGAAGGTTTTGCTGCGTGCCCTGCAATCAGCAGTTGTGTTTCACAAGAAACACCTAGTGCTAGATTTACCTCATTTCTGTAAGAAAGATCCAAATGCTTGCAAACATATGTACTTACTAAAATATTTTTAGATAGTTCTTTCGGATGCATTAACTCTTTTTTTCTTAAAATATATCTAAAAAGATTGGCACTAATATCTTAATCTAGTTACATACATAAGGTCTGTCTGGAAGTCAACATTTTAATTTTACCTTGTTCCACATGTTCAATAACTCTCAAAGCTTTTCTTGCAGCCCATCCTCCCATGGACACATGATCCTCTGTAGCAGCACTGGTTGAGAGAGAATCCACAGAAGAAGGGTGGCACAAGGCTTTGTTCTCAGAAACTGCAAAAATCCAGCACAATGAATATGGGACAGAATGGGCACAAGACAGCAGGAGCAATGGCCAACCTGGGGCACAAAGCCTGTCTACCATCTCGGGCCCAACTATTGTTCCTCTCTTGAGGGCACATCAATGTTTTACCTGGACTGAGGAATCTGTAATAAACATTTGAAAACTATCATTGCCTCTGAGAACAGTAACCAACATCAGTCTTTAGGTGTAAATATTAACCCAATATAGAAAAACTGATCACTCCTCCCCTAACTTGGGGGTTGGATTGCTCTGGCTCAAAGGCCTGATGGAAACTGAAAAAAAAGATCAGACATTTGGTCACAGATGCTGCCCCTACTCTGGTTTCAAGAAGAAAGCTAGAGATCAGCATCTGGTCTTGTCAGAGCTGAGGCACTTACAGAATTTACTCCAAGAAGATGCTGTGGGAGCACAGTACAAATAATCTCCCATCTTCCTCATCTCTCTATCAAGCTGCCCACGTTCCTCCTCCGGGCAGGTACACCCCTGAGGGTGGGAGCACTCTGGCTCTGAAAGTTGGGTGCAAGACTTGGACTAAGTGTCTCAAACTGCACCCAAAAGCAAGGGGAATTTGGCTGTAGGAAGTGGTGTAGGCACCATCCAATGATAATTTGATGTTGAGAATTGCTCTTGAGAAGAAATGAAGTCTGCATTCACAGTGTTCTGGCCGCACGCAGAACTTTCCTTTCTGAAGCTCAGCAGGATGCTGTGTAACACCCTTGCCAAATTAAGGGTTTCAGAAAAGCAACAAGAGCAACAGAGAAGTGGTGACACCAATTGCAAATAGGCTGGCGTGACAGAGCCCAGGGCCAGGGACCAGCTGGTGCTTCAGGCGGGCAACAGCAGGTCCCAGTGAGGCTGCCCGGGGCTACTGCAGACACTTTGCTCTGGCAGGCACAGTGCTACCAGGGAGGAGGGGAGAGATGGATGCATCCAGGGCCTTCATGAAACAGCTGAATTTTTTTTCATAGCTTTATCCATTAACCCTGGGAGAGAACAACATTAGCTAGCACACAGACGACTTATAATCTGGCAGAGTGACTTCAAAATATTAGTAATACCTTGTTAAAAAAAAAGAAAAAAAGCAAGCTCAAACTTCACTTTTAGATAAATTCCTGGCTATTTTAACCAGGGAAATATAGTTTTAACCAATGGAGTCCTGGTGTCGGTGCAGGGATGAGGTAGGAGGCAGGGCTGTCATTTTCATTCCTTGCAGAAGAGACCACAAACATCTCAGAATCTCTTGCTACAGAAGTGAGCTGCAAAACCTGAAGCCAAGCAACAGCTAACGCTTGGAGCGATCCTAAACTCTGCCCAGTCAAAAGTAAAGGTTTCCAGCCTTTGAATAAGGGGATGAGCACTTCAGCTCCTTTTCCAGCCACACTTCCCAAAATTGCCTCTTGGCAGGTTTCCTTTATTGCATCCATTTAGTTTGTTGACTTCTTAATTTCTGCAGGATGTTTATATCTACACATTCATGTGACATCCTCTGTTCCTTTGTATGCTTGCATCTCTTATAATTTACCCTCTACTCGTAGCATGTTTATCTTTATGTTGGCTTGTGCTTTCCTGAACCTATGAACTGTAATATTCCAGCAGCCAGCAGGCTTCTTGCTGCCTTAGTCATGAGTACTAGAGGGAAAATGTACTACTGCATATTTTTAGCATGCTCCTCCAATAACCAGCCCTGGAAACTCTGGTCTCCTGAGGCATGTAGAGACCTGGCTGTCAAAAAGAAACACTGAGTACTAAGGGTATCAGGCCCAGCTTTGAGGCAAGTGGTGTCTGTGTGCTAGTGAGAAGTGAGGAATAGAGGTAACCCCTGCTTGCAGACCATAACTATTCAAGCAGAGGTTCTAGGTGCAGCAGAGTGGCTCAGACAGATGTATGCTTGTTGCTGCAGCATCTGCCATTAATTACAGCCCTGTCTGAGCTGATTTGGAGGTACATAGCTGTCACTGATTTCAACCAGAGCTCTTACATTGGTGACTGTAAATCAGTGCACTCCCTGTCAATTGCACAAGGACACCAGCAGGCAAGCATTCCCACCAAAGCCCACCGAAGAGTTTGCATGGTCAGAGCGCTAAACGTGCCCGTGGGTCCGTGCAGGGTAAAGCATCCTGAGCTGAAATAGCCGCAGCTGCACGCAGCGCTCAAACCTTGCGCCCAGAGAGCACAAAGCACTGGGAGAAGAGACGGAAAACAGGGGTGAGATGCCTTTGTATCTACTATCAAATTACAACTGCCTTGATATAAACTGGTCTTTCTAGCTTGCTCTCACGATGATCATGCTCCAGCACTCACCCAGGGCAGCTGCTGTACAGTGTGCAATCATGAAGCCAGAGTTCAGACCCCCTTCAGTGACTAGGAACGCAGGCAGTTCGCTGAGTGAGGGGTTGCAGAGCCTCTCAATTCTTCTTTCACTAATTGCAGCGAGTTCATGCACACCAATTGCCAAATAGTCCAGAGCCTATAAAAAAAGAACTCATTAAATCAGATGACAGAAAAACCAACCAACCAACCAAAATGAAACAGAAATTTTTTTTTTTTTTTTTCTTTCTCCAAATGCTTAATTACCTTTGCAGGATATTCACCATGAAAATTTCCTCCAGAAATGGTCTCTGCTCTTTCAGCAAACACCATCTTTAAGGAGAAGCTAAGGTACAATCATGAGTGAAATACAATTTATGTGACAGATGTCTGTCCATAATTAGAATATCTTAACTGAAGGAATGCTAATAGGTTTTTATTTGCAAGCAATTCATATTACACCCACGTATTCACTTTTCAGAAAATGAAAACCCATTGTCAGTTCTCCAAACTTGTAGATACAGTTTTGACATGTATTTTTCCAAATAGACTACATAAAACAAGGTCTTTGGGGGTGGGATGCAAATAAACCCATGTGTTTGGATTCTGGCATAGTTTCTCGGTTCCTTAGTAGATTCTGTCCATGGCAGATACAGTTTTAGACATGTTACAAGCAGTAACACTTACCAGCTATTGATAAATTTGGTTGCCGAGTGCCATCTATCAACATATTCAATATAAACATGTAGAATCTCATCTAGGAAACATTTAACACGCACTAAACCATACGCGCACATAGTTTCCTTGCCTCAACACACTTGCATGCACCAATGCAGACATGGGGAAAGGAAGTGAGGTTGCAGTTGCCATCGATGGTAGTAATTGACTAAAGCCAGTTACGATTTGTGTCCTATGCAAATAATCATATAGAACAAAAAAAGGTAAAAAAGGCCAAGGAAAATTTCACAGAGAAATAAAATCATAAAAAGATACAGGATTGTCTGTGGCACTGTTGATTTCTGTTGTCATGATGTCCTTCACAAAAGCAATTGTATCATTTACAACTCCGTGAACCTAGAATGAAAGACATTAGCATCTGATCTTAGTGTCTGCACTTAGTTCATGTTGACAGAGGGGCAGGCACCCTCTTTTCCATCGTCCCAGTCTCTGCATCCACACATGAAGACGGTCTTGGATTTGCTCTTAAAATCAGAGACATCACTGTGGGACACTGCCCATCCTAAACACCTGAAAGGCTGCATTTACCATGATAATAGTATTATGGCAGTATTACTAAAAGGGTAATATGAATGTGTATTTCTTTACTTGTTTGGGTTGGTTTATCCTAAATGGAAGATAAGATACTTATGGAGTGACAGAAGTGTTATTAGGGGAGAAACAGCCTTACGAAAGCCTGCAGAAAACAAACCCTCTCATTAACTAATAATCTATTAATTCTGATTTTTATTGAATAGCTTTGCTCATGTTAAAACTCACGGGATTGAGTTCTTCCAGCATGTTTGAGATACTACACTCGGACTGTTTCTGGAAACACCTTTCACAGTTCATAATCTTAACATCAGTGCAGAAGAAATACCCTACAAAGTTTGCAAGCACAGAAACCATCACCTTCACCCTGCTTCCAACACTCGACCTTTTCCAGATGTGAACATGGCTTTGTTAGATGCTGCCTAATGGGCGTGTACATGGGATCAATGAATTACACGTCTCCATTACATGTCTCCTCCCACATGAAGAGAGGGAGAAGCAAAACTGCGCCCTCTGATGCAACTCATTGACAGTATTTCTAATATGGGAACTTCAGCATCATTTATCTATTACTATGAAAGGAAATAAGGGTCAGTTTTTACCTGAGGGCAGCAGCGCATTGTGTATGCATCCTGAACTCGGTCACAGAATCTGTGGCTCTCTAGAAGGAACAAGGGAGTTAAAACCCAAATATTCCTCACACAAAAGCATACGGGCTCCTATTGAAGGCCCCAGCCTGTCCTGGTAACCTGAGGGTGAAGGTTAAGATTGTTCACCTGCTATTTCTGATGGATGATGGTCTGAATCTAGAAGGGACCTGAATCGAAATGCCACTTCAGCCTGCCCTCGATGTGGGCGCACTGCGTGGATATCTGGTAAAACAGGTTAGACTGTTAGGTTTTGCCTCTCTTGTCAACAGCTGTTCAGCGAACAGACAGGAGAGGCCCAGTACCCACCAGTGTCAAAGGCCCTTGTTGTACCCTTCAAGACTTCAAGTGTAAGGGCAGCGATTATGTCAGCTTGCCTAGCTATAGCACCGGCTCTTTCAACTGCTTCACATCCCAGCGAGGTGATCATCTGTGTCCCATTGATGAGAGCCAGACCCTTCAAAGAGAGAGCAGATATTAAGCAAACTCATTGCAGCTAATCCACATGCTGTGATAATTCCCCATCTCTGTGATAACTCTCCTTCTCACATGAATGAGTTAAAGACCTTCGTTCAGCTTCCTGGATCATCCTGACACAGCTTGACTGGACATCCTTGCTGCATAACCACAGACACCCTTGGAGCTCCAGTAGTTGCAAGCAAGAGGTTTATTTCATGTTATTTCAAGCTTAAGCAAGAAAAGTACAGGGAATATTTATTCTTTTCCAATGGAATGCTTTTTAAAATTAATTTCTTAAGTTAATAGTTAAACCAAAGAAGTTATGAGCATGGGGGTTGCAAAACCCAACTATAATGAGGAAGTGGAGAAAACAGCATTAGAAGTTATAACTGCTTTAAAAGATTTGAGTTCAGATAAAACTAGCTTCAGATTTGTTCTGAACAAACATGAGGCACATGGGAGTCTTCCATTTGCCTTTAGGAGACACTGGATTTGGCTTCTTGCTCCTGGTGAGGTTTTACAGCTACTGAGGCCCCTTATCAGAGATCTCCACAGCCCTCAAATCTGTTGTGTTCCCATGTAATCTTTAATATTTAGAATGAGATTCATCTCGCCTAGTTTTAACATTCTAGACGTCAGATACCTGGTTCAAGTCAGTTATCAGAGCTCCTGTTGTGGTCAAAGGGCAGATAGGTACCCTTGAGAGGGCTTAGACAGACAGCTGTTTCAGGATGATATGAAGTGTTTTCTGAAGATGCCTGTCTCTCTCCACCAACCATGGAACCAATCTACACATCAAGCTTGGGTCTGACTTTTCAAGTCAAGCAGGGTGATGTTAGGAGACGTGACTCCCACTCCTGATAATACTTCATTAATATCCTTCTGAAGCCTAATTTAAAATTACTGTTAATTCATTTCATGCTTGAATTGTAAACATAAAGCAACTAATGATTGACTATGCTTGATTTCCATCAGCTTGCATCATTGTACTTTGTTACCTCTTTTGGTTTCAAGGTAATTGGTCTCAGACCGTGGGCTTCCAGTACCTGCGAAGGAGTTTAATGACAAATTAATTAATGAAAAATGTTTTTCAGTAATTCGATCACCAAAAACTTTTAAAACTTAAATGTTTCAAAAAATAAAAATATTAACAAATTCCCTAAATGACAGGAGAAAAAGAGCTCTTTATTGCAAATGATTAATTTTTTTTTTCTGCTAGGCTAAACAAAGGACAGCTAAACAAAGCGCTTCCAAACTAGCACCTCATTCCCCAGTGCCTGTAAAAGAAGGCAGTAGGAGCATACTGACATGCTGGCCATTACATCACAGTCCATTAATAACATCTGCTGTGCATTAGGTAATGGGAGAGAGTAATAGGAAAGAAGGCTGAGAACATCTTGGGAAGGTAGCTCTGCCTACAGCCTGCCTCACAGCAGGTTTGGCATGGCAGAAACTATTCCGTTATAAATTAGTCTCTAACCATCTATATAGAAAATCCACAATGATGGGATGAGAGTTTATTCTGTACAGGTCTATTCTGTTGGGCAATTGCTCTTGTGGGAAATAGAGAAATTATTCTGATTAGAGTCCTCTCAGCCTTTCCAAC
Organism: Merops nubicus; assembly: GCF_000691845.1. Classification (NCBI taxonomy): domain Eukaryota; kingdom Metazoa; phylum Chordata; class Aves; order Coraciiformes; family Meropidae; genus Merops; species Merops nubicus. The sequence goes on along the minus strand of NW_008630723.1, from coordinate 22,420 downwards.
TGAAGAGTTAATGCACCTCAGCAGTGTTCAGCTGTAACTTCTGGTCTCAAAGGTGCAGGACACGCTGCCCTGCTTCCTCCCTACTCCTCTTCAAGTGTAGTTCTCAGTACTTCTCCAGGATACAGTGATGGTACAGCTATCAATCCATGAATACATCTGCTGATCAAATATTCATGTATAGGAGTGATATGTGTAGCAGAGCAAACTACCATGAAAGACTTGGGAGGGGCCAGACTAGGAGATATTCAACACTAGATCAGTCTGTTGATATATTAGTGACAGAATAACTATTGATTAAAATTTAATTCCATTGTCCAGCTACCACCTTGAAAAGGAGGATACTACAAAGGAGCCTTGTAAACCTAGTTAATTTATCAAAAATTAAATATCCAAATCTGTGTATTCACTTAAAGCCATTAAAAAACCCCAAACAAAACAGTAGAAATTTTACTGATAAGTTCCTGCCTCCATTAAAGCTTCAGTTACTCTCAGCATTTGAAGTTTTGATTTTGAGAAGTGATCTTGTTTTTGTTGGAACAGTGTTGATGTTCATGGAGCTGAAGATGTAATAATAGTTCTTTCATAGCTGGTATCATATTCTGTCCCTCTCTCTAGCTCCTAAATGATGTCACTGCAGTATCCTGTACTGCAATACTATGGCATAATACTTCTTTCAGACTTACAACATTCTGCATGTTAATATCTGCTCCAGTAACACGTGGGTCAATGGACCCACATTCCTCAAAGCAGATGATGAGTTGCAAAAGGCAATCCCTTCCCAATTCAAACTTGTACAGAAAATCCAAAAACTTTTGTATGTTATTAACCTGACCAAAATCTCTCTCTCTTTCAAGCATACATGCAATTTGGCAAATGAGCCAGCAAGCAGAAAAAAAAAAAAAAAAAGGCAATCAGCTGCATGAATCTTACATATTTAGCATCAGCCCAGCCACTCTTTGGGGACCACATCTTTCCTTCTCCAATTAATCCTAGAGCAAGATGAGAGAGTGGGGCCAAGTCTCCACTGGCTCCAACTGTCCCTTTCTCTGGGATATAGGGAAGGCAGGATGCTAGAAAGTAAGCAAAAATTGTTTGTGTTAGAACTTTTCCTCAATATGCTCCTTGTAAAACAGAGAAGTCAACACATGAGCGTGGTCACAGAAACATCCTGCAATCATGGTCAATGGCATCAACAAGACTGCTCATTGCAGACTGGGAGTTGCCCCTGCTTGCAGGCTAGCTGCAGTATATAAAGAAAACAATCCCCTTCTGCATTTGGTTCTGCATATAGTTTTGGACTGGAGGGACCACAGCCTGGACTGACTGCATCTACAGCCACATAGCCAGGCAGGTAAAACATCACTCGTCTCAGCTCTTCATCACAGGGTGAGCACCTGCTGCGGACAAAGCTACCTTCTCATTTCTCACTCCACTAAACATTGGGTTACTCCTAGAAACCATCTTTGAGTTCCCTTTCACCATCTTAGTCCTCTGAGTGCTGAACAGGTAAAAATGAAGAAATAGAGCCCAGGGAACTGCAGGAAAAGCAGGGAAGGGACCAATCTGTTTTTATTCTTTTGCAGAGCTAAACATGGAATTGCAGCTCCTCCACCTGCTGCAGGAGGAGGAGGACGTAACACAGCAACACAGAGCTTGTATTTTTGGGCCTTGTGTATATGAATATGGCTCTCCTCTCATATGTGTGGTCTATAGTCTCAGAACAATCTTCCAATTTACAGTTTAGGAAAAAATAAAAGGAAAGTTGTACCTAACACTATAACATAGAGAGAAGGTGCTCTTTGCACATCGCCACTGCAGTGGCACATCTCACCAGAGGGACCATCAATGGCTATCAGCTAATGAGCAGCACAACCACCCATTTGGTTTGTCTGCTGCAGTGTCTGGCAAGGCCACCCAGCTCTAGCTGCTTGGACAGCCATGGCCACATGAGCTGCTGATTAGCTGTGCACTTCTGCATGGCTGCCTTGCAGCCTTTGCTTACAAACACTTGTATAGGTCTCAGGGGTTCTACTCACAAAAACAGATGGTGCTGGAACAGGTCTCCTTAGCAAACACCAATATATGCAGTTTTCTACATGGTGATAGCCCTCAGCCCAAAATCCCAGCATCCCTAGAGATGGTGACACACACATCAGCACGTACTCAACAGGACAAAAGTTAGAGATTTGAGCCTTTGTGGAAGAGCTTGCCCGGAGTCAAAGTCATGCTCTTAATCAAGCTTGGTCTTGAATTAATTACCTGACCTCTCAGAGGCTCAATTCCCAAACTTCTGCCTGTTACATCCCTTTCCCTCAGCCTTTCCTGTCAGTTCTTCTCATACCCCAAGTTCTTCAACAGATGAAAGGTCTCCAGCTGTGAGCTTGTACAGACAAGCTCTGGTCCTGATCTTTAACAACTAGCAAGCTGAAAGACGAACATTCATAGCTTAACCCATTGAGCCACATCCTTTAACAAAAGCGTTAAAAGAGGAAAAAAAAAAAATAGGCGGGATAGGGAAGAAAGGGGGATTTTTGTTAAACATCTTTTTACCATTAAATGCTTCAATAACTTGCTGGAGCGTTTCTAGGGAGATTCCACTATATCCCTTTGCTAGGACGTTGATTCTCAGTGCCAACAGCATGCGAGATCTCTCTGGGCTCAAAGGTTTCCCCACACCTGGAACAATAACCCTCTTGGTTACTAACCCACTGCCAACATGGGCAGGACAGGGGAAACATCAAGCACTTTCTTATTACCTGCAGAATGCGAACGAACCAAGTTCACTTGGAGTTCCCTGTGGAAAAAAAAAAACATAGATATAACCCCCCCCAAAATGACTTGTCAGGTTTTATTTTGCATAAAGCAAAGGGAAATACTGAAAGAGCCCTCTGATCTAACCAGAGTTTAAATGGGTAGGGTCCAACTACTCTTTCTTCTTCCCTTCCTGAAAGAAAGGATGGAGACAACCACACACACAACTTACCTCAGCTTACTGTTTGGGATGACAGTCCTAGCAAACTTCCCAAACCCGGTGGTGATTCCATAAACAACTACAAGAAATGTACACTGCTGGTTAAGGAGGGAATCCAATAAAGCTTTCTAAACATTTAATAATTAGAGGTAAAAATATTTACCTGTCTGTTCCTTTACGATCCTTTCAATTACTTCTCGTGACTTTTTGACTTTAACTTCAGCTTCAGGTGTGAGCTAAAACATAAGTAGTTGAAATAAAGTATTAATTTATCTGCCATTTTTTAACTGTAGAAAGATAAACATGTAATTTTTAGCCATGGTTATTCAGAATCTTTACCTTTATCTTGTAGAGCCCCTTTCCTAAACTGACCAAGTCCTCCGTTGTTAAGCTGTTGCCATCTAAAGAAATATACTACACCAAAGAATCATCTTTTAGTTTGGGATGCATGATAATGTTGCTTAATAACCAGAACAATAAAGAAATACAGCCAAAACTCAGCAATGACCGGAAACTTGCTCATGCTCACTTGTAAGAATGGAACACATTAACAAAAACATAATAAGCATATTATAATTTAGATTCCTAGAACCAGCCAATCTAACAGCCCCTACTCTTGTGAATACTGCGGTGGCTGAACTCTTAGCACGCTCTGCTGAACAGCAGGGTTTGTTACAGCATTGTAAAATCATCAGGGATTCCTACCTGCTCTGGCTCTCGGTATTTGCTGTATCTGAAAGATCTGTAAGGGAAAATAAAGGGCAGACAGGATTTCACAGGTAGCGACCATCCAGTTACAGCTGGCAATGTATTTTAAGAACGAGCGATGAAAGAACAGGGAAATCTAGAAAATTACATGTTGGAAGTTATAACAAAGTTCACAAAATGTTCAGAAAAAGGATACAAATGAACTCCTTCTGGCTGAGATGGTATGAAATCAGGAGACATTATATCTCCTTCTATAACTAGAAGAAATATACAGAATGAATACAAACAGGATTAGATTGCATTCTACATATAAATTAATTTGATATTAATTACAATACACAGCAGTAATTAATTTGCAGTTATCAGCCCTGAACATATTTGTACACTTCTAGCAAAATAACAAGGAAGTATTTATTTAAGGTATTGAAATACAAAAGCAGAACAGCCCACCCCAAGCATATGCTATATATGACATCATCTATAAATGATGCCTATAGAATCCTATGCCTTCTAAACCTTATATAGTTCTGTTCCCAAAAACTAAATATTCTTAAAACATGTTGGCATTTTTCCATAAAAATCATGGACACTATCTCAGATAGAATTTCAGATAAACTAAGCCACAGTTTGCTGACTCAGATGCCAACATGTGGTCACTCTTGTGATGCGTTGCTTAAGGTTTTGCTTACCAACTTCAACAAATTCATTGTCTTCTAGAGCATCCTCCACTGTATCATCAAGATCCAACAAGCCAAGTCCCTTGCACCTTCGAATGTAAAATTTTACTTCCTCCACGGAGGCAAATCCCCCGTTGTCAGGTTTGTTTTTCATGTACCGCCTCACGGCTTCCTTTCCCAGCCACCTGATTGTGTTGGTGCCGTTTAGGCATGGCACCGCCAGCCATTCGCCTCGGACATGCACCGTGTATCTCGGCATGCTTGGCCTCCCAAACTGTCCCTTGACCGAGGGCTGCAGTGCACAGCAGCCTTACATCTACCACACAAGAGCCCGAAGAGCAGTGTCTAGTTGGAGCCCAGTGTCGCAATCAGATGGAGGCAAAAATCCACCCCCAAAGTTCCCCACCTTTGTAAATAAGCAAGATCAATGTATTTGGCTGACTTCACCCAATCAAATCAAACCCAGGGAACACAGCCTTTTCATGGAAAGGCAACTCCCCCAACAGTTGCCACAGGAATTTTCTTCCAACGATCATGTGAGGAATACAGAAATGAAAATCCAGGAGCAGGAGCTCACATACCAAGAATAGATAAATCAGACTAAGCTGGAATGCAATCGTTCTAAAAACTTCACAGTTTAACAAGAGTTAACAGTTGTCACTTGGTAGTAGATGACACTAATGAAAACCTCCATGAGGGACAGGGCTGGAAGAGCCTCAGGCTGTTATTATGGGTGGGTCACAGCTGCTCGGACTGAAAGGAGACTGGATTATAGCACGCTTGTGTCTCTGTCCAGAACAGGATAAAAGCAGGCAGTAGAAGAAGCAAGCCCACTTTGCTCAGGCCCATGATGAAGTTTAAGAATGTAATTTTGTATTAGAGATGAGGAAAAGATTAATGAATTTCCATTACTTTTTCACTTATGCTTTGGAAGATGTTGCTAGAACAAGTAGCAACAAGTATTAGGCCACACTTGCACACTACCGAGGCCCTTCCTTTGGGGGCAGATGCAAAGAGGAAAAGATGGGCAGAAATACCTGTTGAGATAGTGCCAAAATAAAGCTTAGCAATAACCATGTCCACACAGAAGCTGAAAATACCTTTGTCTGTGAAGACAAAACAGTGACACTCATAGTCCATGATGCTCATAATAAAGTGTTCCCAGAGAAAGTCATAGCTATGAAGTGCACTTACCTGGGGTTGATTTAGCGTAGGGAATTTTCACTTGAGGCCTACTAGTGGGACTCTCTCTGTGGGCGACGCTGACCCAGCGGAGCAGGACAACACTGGCAAACACCAGGCCTGCCACTACTTTTCTTTTTTTTCCCCTAGCTCTGAGAGCAAGAAAATCAGGATTATCTGGCAGCATGAACCCAAACAACACAATATATGCTACACGGGCTTTTAAAACAAAAATGTTATCCCAACGCTAGTAGCATAAAACATTGCAATGAAAACCCTGGTTCTTTATTTTAGGCAGCTTGAACCAGAACCTGTCAATGCCAGGTACCCACCCCCTCCTGCCAGAGCCTTCCTGAAGAGAATCCCCCTTCATTCAGGTGATGCTGTAGCAGAAGCCCGATTAGATTTTGGGAGCAAATGAAAGAAACTGCATTACTTTGCAGTCCAAAATAATGAAAATTTTTTTTTCCAGTGAGTTTTCCAGCAGAAGTTGTCACTCATTCAGAGGAGCAGCAAGATCACAAATGGCTCAGGAGGTCATTAACACAAGAATACCTGTAAGTTCTTTACACAGAAACAAATTGCACTATTTTTATTCCAAGAGAAGCCAGTATTTTATGGTGTTTTTCAAAAGCTGAGTGACAGAATATTCATATAAAGAATTTAAACTGATTTTTGAGCCTCAATCACCTAGAAGTTAATTTTTCTGTCATTTTAATATAAACTACTTAGACATATGTAGCTTAACGTTGAATGGAAGAACTCAGGATGCCTTGAACCAAATCCAACACGGAATGTACTTACCTTAATTTACATTATGGCTGCCAGCATGAAAAGATGAAACTCCTGGTAAAGGACATTATTTCATCTACTTGAAAGCTTATATCAATCAAAACTCAGACAGAAATAAATCGAGATGCTCTCCACTCCCACCCTAAGTGCTATTATTAAATCCAAGCCTTTTGACATGACCTGTATTGGGTAACTTCCTCCTCCAAGACAGCGATTCTTTTTTCCTTTTTGTTTTTATTACTCCTTGATACGTGATTTTAATGTGTACTAACTGATCATCTCTAGGCAAAGTGGTTCTTGCCAAACTCACTTCAAAAAACAATCTATAGGTGGCACTATTTGCAACCGTTTCACCGAAATCATTAACTTGAACCAGCCTGCTGGAACAATTAAAAGAAAAAACAGGCTCCTGATGTTTTTTTTTTACCTTTTCTCGAAGTTGTTTTATCACTGTGGTAATTCCCAGAATGGGTTAAAAAAATGTAAATATTCAACAACTCAAATGGGGGAAAGAATGACTTGGGCTTTAGCACCCATGCAGTAATTAGAAGATTTTAAAATCACAGAATATCTTAGGTTTGAAGGGACCCTAGAGATCATCTAATCCAACTTCCCTGCCATGGACAGGGACACCTCTTAACCAGACTGGGTTGCCCAAGGCCTCATCCAACCTGGCCTTGAACACCTCCAGGGAAGGGACATCCACAGCCTCTCTGGGTAATCTCTTCCAGAGTCTCGCCACCCTCGTACTAAAGAACATCTTCCTAAAATCCAGTCTAAACCTACTCTCAGTTTAAAACCATTTCCCCTTGTCCTGCCACTGCACACTCTTGTGAAAAGTCCCTCTCCAGCCTTCCTGTGGGTTCCTTTCAGGTATTGGAAGGCAGTTATGAGATCCCCCAAGTCTTCTCTTCTCCAGGCTGGACAATCCCAGTGTCCTCAGCCTGTCCTTGTATCAGAGATGCCCCAGCCCCTGGATCAACTTTGTGGCCCTTGTCTGGACTCAATCCAACAGATCTACGTCCCTTTTCTGGTGGAGACACCAGAATTGGATGCAGTATTTGAGGTGGGGTCTCACAAGAGCAGAGTAAAGGGGGAGAATCACCTCCTTTGATCTGCTGGCCACAAAATATATAGTGGGTCAAAACAATTTAAGTTACTAAAGGCATAGCAAGTTATTAAATCTGAAATTTGGTAAAAAACCCATGTTTGCTAAGAAAAGAAAACAAGAAAGTATTTCAGGCGACTATTAGTGCACAGCACAAGACCCAACACGAGTAACTACCTGTTGTGATTAACGTGGGGAATTGACTAATGTAACACAGCCATGACAAACAGGGATGGATGGAAATTCTGCTCCAACACTACAATGCTGGGATCCATTTAGGTCTCCCTAGTCCTCCTAGGCCCACAATAAAAATTTCTGCCACAACAAAGGAAGAACAAATAAACCACAACTATTACTTCAAAACTTTTCATACAGATCAATACACAGAGAAGTTGACAATGGAAAGATTTATTTTTCAGTCTTCAGACACTGGAGGTTTCAACCATGTCACAATGAAAAAAAGCTGTGCACAAAGAGTCATACCGTCCACATATTGATTTTCCATGTCTTTAACTCCATGAGTGACAAATGGCTATATCTCAGAACAGCTTTTTTGTGTGTTCTAAAAATTGCTTGTAAGAAACCCATTCTCCCAATTCCAGAGATTTAGTGAATTTGCCTTTTATTTTATTTTCCATTTGGAAATGCAAAATAGAAAGTACCCAACTTCATTTGGAAAGTTCATTTAAAGCTAAAGTAGTACCAGAGCAGCAGATCTTTTTATGGCATAATCAAGCACACATAACGGTTTGTGGCATCTATCTCTTCTTGCAGCAACAAGAAAATTTCAAAGAAACTGGTAAATTTGTCACTGATCCAGGTTCAAGTCTTTGCTCACAAGCATTGAAGTGACTGGGTGCATAGAGGCTCTATGCTCCAGAAACGTCTTGACAGCCAGATCTCGACACTTGTCAAAACTGTAAAGGTCCCTGTAAAAGGGGAGACAGGGGGGAGGGGGGGGAAGAAAAAAGGCACCATTACAAAAATCTAAGAAAATGGTACAATGGAGATTTTCTCAAGGTTTTACTTTCCCCTTGAAAGCAGGAGACTAAACTTTCTTCTGTTAAAAAGAGTCAGCAAGTGGAAAGCGACTCTGAAGATAAGGCTTGTTCAAAGAATACAGAATATTCTGTATTGCATCACTTCCAAGTATAACATAAGTACCTTCACAACATCAAGTATTACACACTCTGTACTAAAAATGCCAAAAACTCGAGCTCCTACAATTTGGAGACTACTTTTACCTGAACAAGGGTCGAGTAAACTTCATCCTGCCCTGATCTGTTGCCATTTTCAGAGCCAGGGGAATAGCTTCTTCCCATTTGGACTTGATGCAGAGGCGCAGCCATCTGGAACAAAAAAATTTTTTTTTAATTTACACTTTTATTTTAATTTGTGGTGGTTAGTTATCTTACATTCTCTTCCTACAAACACTGTGGGTAGTTCTGTGTCATCATGGGAATTACATTCCGTATAAGTGTCTATAAATGACATTTTCTATAAAATAGGAAAAAATGGCCTCAAGGTTTCTCAAAAATGGGCTGATTATTTTCTGCAGCTATGTATTTCTTTTATTCTACAGCAGCATCACTCAGAACTGAATTACATAGCACTTGTCATGTTTGACCAAGTGATGAAAACAACCAACCTACCCACCCAACTCCAAGCAAAACATCATCAGCAACCAGCATGTGCTTGTTTTTTAAAAAACTAGAAGAAATTGATCGTTACCAGAAGCAGAAACTACACTGTATGTTTAAAATGCTTATATTCTGAATAAGAAAGAACTTTAAGTTAGTTAAGGCAGAATAACCACCATCACAATTGCAAATGTATCTGAGTACATAGCAGTGGCAAAACTTGTAAAGATTACTTATGTCCTCAACAATCCCTTTTCCTTTTTTTAACAAGTGACACGTAAAAACAAAATAGAAGAAAACAGGATGGGCACAAGAATCAGGCCATTTAGCAAGAAGCATTTCCTACTTGTTTAGAAACTTCTTTTGTCTCATAAAAAAAGATTTCAAATTTGTGCCCATTGCCCCTTGTTGTATCACTGGGCACCACTGAAAAAAGACTGGCCTCATCCTCTTGTCTCTTGGCCTTTACATATTTATAAAACCTTGATAAGATCCCCTCTGCAACCCCTGCACCAGTTCTGTATAACAGTGTGTCTGAGACCCTTTATGAAGCAGGACTCTTTCTTCTATGAAAGCATTTAAGAGTAGAAAAACTCCCATGCTAGAACAAACCTGAATCTTATTTCAGAATTGTGTATAGCATTGAAGTCATACGCTTGCTGCATTCGTTGGACATGTGAGAGTGGAAGAGGAGCCTGAAAAAGAAAATTACACAGTCAGAATAAGCCAGCAGCACATGTCAAGCCACATACTTCAAAAATAAACAGGTTCATTCAAGAAGATTGATGCTACAAAAGAATTAAAAGCTTACCACAACTAATATTTGTATTTGTTCTTTTCACTTGCTCCTAGTATGGGGGAAGGGACAAGGACTAAACGTTCCCACACCCAGTAGTACTGAAACATTCAAAACAAAGTATTCCCAGTCTGTTTTATTTATAGCTTATTTGCTTTCAAGTTAAATACAGACAAAATCAAACACCTTATATTTTTGTTTTTGCCTTTCAATCCAAAATGCTCTATGAGTTGCTCATTAACTGAAGGGCAGACAATCAATGAGGCACAGTTGAAGGTTTTAGTAACTATGCATGGTGAGAGCAGATTATTTTAGCAAAACTTAAAAGAAAACAAGACAACAGAATTCCAAAGCACACCTGGGCTTCTGTGTCTGCTTTTGTGATACCAGAATCCAGTTAACCCAGGCATGCATTTACCTCCAGAAGCAACAGTGCCAAGAACTCAATCAACTGATGAGATGACATTTCCTTCAGGTCTGCTGAGCTGAATGAGTCCAAATCACTCTCCTTTGCCTAGAAGGGAATGGTTACTTAAGTTACTAATAGGTATTTCAAAATATAATTGTGCAATTTTTGCTTGGACATCTGCATTTAGACTAACAAAAAGCTGGCTGTGTGCCTTGTTAAAATATGTACTGCACCTCATGTACAGAAGTCACAACAAATCCACAGACTCTAGGATGAAAGGCCAGTCTACAAAATGCAAAATCCCTGGAAGCCACTGTATCACCATAAATACACTTCCTCTCAGCAAATGATTTTTCAGAAGAGAATGGCTTGCTCTGTGTAAACAGGCCTAGCTTTTCAAGATACAGACACCTCAGTGTTCTTTAACCACTCACTTTGATCCATCTTTGGCTCAAGGCAACACAAGCATTTGATAGTGTCATATCGTACCTGTCAAACATAAAATAAGAAGGGTCACACTCTGGAAACACAAAAAGCTCCTGTAATTTTTTTATGAATGCTTAGAAATTATTTTCAAATGGCTCCGCATTTGTTTGCTGTAGGCTCCATCTCAATACTGCAACACAATTTACAAAAGATCTATTAAGATTAAATATATTTCTGTCTTAGAGACAAGCACTTTGTGCATAGGTGACAATATCCCCCGGTCTCATACACTCTTAAGATGATCAATACTTCTGTGCATATATGTTCACACATGTATTATAGCTGAAAAGATAATACTGTGGCACCAAACTGTGAGAAAAAAACCACAATCTTTCCTGGCAACTTTCAAAGCAAAACTGATATCCACCAGAACAAAAAATTGAAAACATTAACAGCAAAATGTTTTTCTCTATCAATTTCTACATAGTACTAGGACATTTTCTAATAAAAAGTTTGTGGGAAGACTTTCACCCTGTTTACAAATATGACTGTTTGGAAAGCCACATGCAATCTGGAGAAGGAAAAGATGAACTAAAAAGCATGGCAGCTTACGTAGGCTTCACTGGTGGCATTCTTTTTTTTTGCATTCCTGGAGCATGAAACCACGAGTCCCAATCAACTTTATCCAGAATATCTACCTACAAAGCAACACAAATTCTTATTCAATTTCACACGTTATTTTTAGAGAAGAGCATATGCTACAAAAACTAGGTTAATTTTTTTCCCCTTCTTTTTAACATCCCTACAATTAACCTGGAGAATCCTATAGATTAATTCAAAACAAAATATTCCCTTCTATAAAAAAAAAAAAAGAAAAAAAACAGAAACCCAAAAAGCATCATAATGTAAATTAAGCTTTGTAAGATTCCAGACTACATTATATTAAAATTTTGAGATAAAAGATAGATAAAGAACCGGTCCTTAAAAGGAGGCAATTCCTGAGCTATGCCAGAGTTTCACATAGTTAAAAGGTTTCAAGCAACTAGTTTTAAATACTGGCCAACCTTATCCTTGAAGTACGAGTACAACAACTTCTTCCAGTCCTCAGTTACTACGCTCTTATAAGCGAACTGCTGAATGTAAGCCTTCAGGAAGCCAATGAAGACATCTAACAGTTAAAAGACAAATGTTTCAGTGTTCAAAATTAAAATGGGAAACTATCCTTATAAAGTCTGACTAATACTTACCTGGACCTCCAAGAAGTTGTTCAAGGTAAAAAAGCAAAGCAAAGCCTTTCTCATATGGAACAGATGAGTAGGCAGCATCAGGATCTACTCCATCTAAATTAGGGACGAGGTGAGTTACAGGATTTTTATCTCCAAGAGTATTTATCTGTGACAAAATCACAAGAAAATACATTAATCTACAAAAACTAGTACTCTTGCAAATCACTACTAATCATATTTACAAAGGTATAATCCATCCAAAACTAAGATGACCTCATTTCAAAGCATTCCATCTCATTCTTTTTCCTGAAGTTCCGAATCTGCGTGAAACGTAAGTTTACTAAACTTTTCTCTCATTTTATCAGTGTCTGATCATGTACCACAGAAAGATGTTAGGACCAATCACCCTGTGCTCCAGCTGTCTCAAAGCAGCTAAATAATGTCATGTCTGTCATAATCACAAGCACCTAATGCACTATCTAGATTTATCCCTTTATTAACTATTTAGACTATTTGATTTAAATAGCTGGTATAAAGAATAAAATTGAAACAGGATTTATTCACAGTAAACCAGGCAAACTGCACCACCCAAACCAAATGAGAGGGCTGGAAACAGCACAGGCTGGAAATCTGAAAACTAAAATTTTAACTTGCTACCTAAACACAAAAGTAAACAACCCTCCTAGACAGTAACAGATTAGGAATACCCTCAGTTATAATGCAGTACACAGGAAATGAAGGAATCAGTTACACACATGAGGCACTGGAAATTCTGATAGTCATATCTGCAGGTAATTTTGGCAACTGTTCAGCCATTTACCAGTATGCTAACAGGTAATATTGCAACTTGGCCATACCCAGAACAACCAAGAGAGTGTTAAAATCCTCCTTACATCCTTACTCCTACTCATCCTTACAGACTAACTTAGAACCCTTCAAAAAGCTTTAGCTAATCTGAGTATTTACCGTATTCTGCAGTTCCCTCCAACCTCCCAGGGCCTGAAAGTGCCTGAACTGCTCACCAAACAACCGACCACCAATCCTGCGTTCCAGGTATACAGTATGTCCTTCATTCAGCCTGGAAATACATTAATAAAGTCAGCACTGATAGAATGGCAAAATTAACTTAGTTGGGTCTCTTTACAGATTAATTTTAAAAATATGACTTGCATTGCAATGAACATCACACCTACCAAAAATGCTCCCATGTTTTGTTTGTTACCAGGTTTCCTGTCCAGCTGTGAGAGATTTCATGAGCAATGACCTAAAACAGAGGAAACAATGATAGCCTTACTGATTAGACTCCTCTGGAAAATGAACATCAAATCCCAACAGAAAGAAAAAAGTCCTAACAGGATCTCATTTACTGCACTACATTACCCAAAGCAAATTAGCATTTACAGCTCTCTAAACTTACCCATACAAATTTTATTTAGAGGACTAACACTATCTTGCTGAACGTTCTCCAGAAATAATTTTAAATGTCCAGCCTGCAAGTCACAGAGCCACCCTGATCAACAAAATTAATTCCTCTGGTAGCTCAGTGCAGGTTACTTGGTCATTAAATCACATTTCAGAATACTAGGTCCATGCCAAGTGACAAACTAGTACTACTTTCCCACCTAAGCAACTTCTGCAGTGCTGGGATGTTCTAAATTATCAACCAAAAAGAAATCAGTCATCCTTAGTAGGATAATGATGCATGATACATTAAAAAGTATCCATGTCAAATATTTCTGTACTCTTGGGAGAAGACAACTGTATATTCTGGTTTTTCTAGCAGTATATCAGTCTAGCAGAAAGACATACAACAGCATCCAGAGTACACAACTTTCCAGAAAGAAAGCAGAATTTACTCAGATCATACTCATGATTTCTACATTAAAACAAACCATACACAACACGCATTCTAATGCATAGACAGACATATAAAGGAAGAAGTTCCCTACAAACAATTTCAATGAGATCAATTCAAGTGTGGCTTTTAAACGCACCTATACACAAGACAGGAAAAGTGCTACCTCAGTAGTAGTTAGCTACCTCAGCTAAGTTCAGTCAGCCCCCTGTGCAAACAGGCACCCACCTTATTTTCATCTGTTCGTTATACAAAACAGGCATGTCTCCAGTTTTTCAGAGTTTACTCAGAACTAAAACTCACTCTGACTTCCTGAGTTACTGCCTCAATTTTTAATTCCCTGAATGAAAAAGAGGCCAAGTTTTCAGGTATCTATTACAAAAGAAATTAAGATATAACTTCAAGTTGTGTTCTACTCGAGGATGTGAACCTATTTTGCACTTACATTTGATAGAGATCGATCACCTGCCTAAAAAAAAAAAGAGAGGAAAATAGACAAGGCAGTTGTCAGTTTAAGTAAACCTCAAAACATATCAGTTAATACAGTTTCATGCATGTTACCCAACTCCAAAGGAGGCAGGAACATTTAGAGTTCATTCTAGGGGCAAGATTAATCAAATTTATGAATTAATATCCATCACTTGATAGATAAGGAAACCTTAAGGAAAACAAAGTTAAGTTAAAGCGTAACTAATAAAAGTTAACTAGTAAGTTACACTCACCAATAGTGTTGGAGTTACAAAAGTAAGACAAGGATTCTCCATACCACCATAAGGAAAAGAAGGTGGCAAGACTAACAAATCATACTGTCCCCATATATAGGGTCCTGCTAAATCTTCAGCTGTTTTCAGCATAGCTTCAGCCTGAAAGAAGAATTCACATTAGTTTCTAACATGACTTCTGACTACAAACACTGAACAAGTAACAAGCTACGGGTTCCACACTTCATCCTCTTTCACCTTGGCACGCCCCAGATGGAAAGTGAGTACAAGACTGTACCAGTATTTATTATCAGTAGTAGTTTTGTGTTGTGACAGAACAGCAGCATCTTTGGGGAGAGCTGCAGATGAACAGAACACTGAACTACAGTCTGTTCTGTTTCCAATACTATGTGAGACAGTTTACAAAACATCTTTCTGTTAATCACTCACCTCAGCAAATTCATAGGCTGATTTATCCACTAGCTCCTTTTCAGCCCACACCAGTGTCCTTGGGCCAATCTTTCTGTTGAAAGTAAAAATACAACTCAGAGACTATGAACTGGAAATAATTCATATTGCTAAAGAAACTCATTAGAGTCTTTGTCTCTTTTTCCTTTCAACTGCTGCAGTGAAGCTTTAGAAAACAAAACAAACCACACACATCCACTGTAGAGGAAAAATAAATAGGAAATATATTTACACATTTTAAAATGCTGTGAAGCCCTAATATAAAAGCATTATTATGGACTAGATTAACTCATCTTTGTGCAGATTAGCAATGAGGCTGAAGCTATAATTCTCTGCCTTTTGTACATGATGAGGCTTATCTTTTACCTGAGGGAAAAGATACTATTCTCTGAGATAGAAAAAACCCTTAGTGGCTCAAATGAACTCCAAACTCTTCATATTTCTTTAACTCACAGCAAAATTATATTCTGTAGAAAAAAATTATCCAAAAGTGAATCAATATACAGGCACTTTGATATAAATAAACAGGTTTATTAAATTGCTAAGATCTTTTAAAACTAGGAACAAGACCAAGAAATAAGAGAACTCTGAAAGTTATTAATATATATACTTCACCCAGATTCACTCACCTGTTTTCTAAAGCTCCAACCACTAAAGCAAACAAGTAACAAGGTATGGGAACCTAGTGGAGAACATGAGAAAAACCAAGATCTTATTTGTAATATGATCTTATTTGTAATATAACACCACTGATTCAAATAAAAATAAAGGTATGTAAATAAAGAGGTGTGCACATTCCCTCCATGGTTTCCTGCCTTATGTTATACTAAAGGCATTGTTTTTCCTCCACAAATTATACTCCTTTATCTCCAAGAAGTACTTGTTTCACAAATGTTTCATCCAAAGACCACAACATTAAGTATTGTTGCTATTTCAAAAAAAATGTGCATGCAAAATGCCACTGGTTTGGTTTCTGTTCAGAAGAAAGTCAGTTTTCCATATTCATTCCAGTTCCATTAAATCTAGTGGAAGGAGAAGTTAAGAGATACTGCTCAGATAAAGGGCAGTCTTATCACACAGAAAGATGCAGGAAGAGCTTTAATGAATTCAAGTAAGCAAGAATATTTATGGATACAAAAGACTGAGAAAAATAAATTTTAAGATATGTTTGACTTCCATGTTTGGAATGAAAAAATTTAAAATGTTTGTTATTTTAATAAAAAAAAATCCAAAGCTACAGTATCCTTATAGAGAAATGCTTTCTCCCAGTGCTCTGGAAACAAAAGGGGATAATACACCTATTTCTCTAAGAGTTCCATTTTCTCTGACTAAACAACATTAAACAAATAAGACTTTAAATCATAATTACTTGGAGACAACATATCAGAAAATTTTGTTTCACCACGATCCCCAAATCATTTCAATATAGTTTATTAAAATACCCATATCTTCATGTGCATTTTAATTCTGCATATTAACACACAATATATTACTGAAAAGATTTATGTCCATTGACTGGTTTTATAGAATGGTGTTACTAAGAGACTGCCAATATATCTCCAGATTTTGATGCCAACTATGGTAATTTGAAAATGTGAAGTTACTTTAAATGTGAAACGACTCCAAATCTCAATGGCTGTTGGGTTATAAATTCATTTTTACAGAGGCTGCTCTCCACTATATTTCTTACCATCCTGGCCGAGCAGGAGTGAAAAAAAAAAAAAAAAAAAAAGTAGTTTTAGGTAAGTTCAGCACACACATATCAATGAATTTGCCTTTTTCATCTAACACCTGCCTTTTTGAACAAATCAATCTCATGGTTTTGTATGCTGGATATCTGTGTCTTTTGCAATGCATTTGTCTTTTTTAACTTATATATTTTGTGTTTAACGCGTTTGACTTTTTTAATGAAAGACACAGCTCTTCTAACAAATTAATCTCATGGGTTTCTATAATAGAAAGTGTAGTATAATTCCAAATATTATTCTGTGTACAGGTCCAAGCAACCTTATCAACAGCATATTTCTAGATAACACAGCTCTGGATAACATACAACCCAGAGCCTTATGCACACAACTGAGAGCACCAAATGTTTGGGCTGCACAGAGAAGGCCAAACGCTGCGTATTGAAGAGCTCACAGATCAGGTGACAAGGTTTCTTCCTCTCTCTCCCCTCTTGCCTCTCTCAGGTTTCACAAAGCAGCCAACAGCTGCTGTAGTTCAGAGTAGGTTCTGCTCCTCTCCTCCACTTATTATTTGATCCCTCGTTGTACTCATTGAGATCCTCAGCAGCCCAGATCAGCTCAGTAAAATAATTTCTTTTTTGGACTTCTGTTAATTTCATCCACTTGTTCAGCAAAGTGAACTAGGCTCACCAAGAGATCCCACAAACATCATAACCGTAACCCAAAAAGTAGTGAGAACAAAAATGGCAGACATGTAAATTGAGACTGTCACTTTAGGAGCAGTGGAATCATGAAAGTAGCTGCACCACTTAATAAAACTTCATCCTGAGAACGGTAATCTTTATTTTATATAAAAATTCATTCCAATCCCCAGCTTCACTGCTAAGGTCTTGTCAAGTTAAAAATTAGCAAGATCTGTTTTCCAAAACTCATTCCCACATTACTCAATCCATGGGTTACTTCCTAAGAATCAGTGGAGACAAAGGGTTTTGACAGTACTAGCTTCGAGTATTACTGATCATTTTCAAAACTCAAATCTGGCTATTCTGAGAACCCCAAAATGACCAGTAAGCATCACCAGCACCCACTGGTTGACTTTTCAGAGTCGGGGATTCATAATACTTCGTATTTCTGTAACGGTGAAGACCCATCAGAAATCACATGATTTGTCAATGACATCAAAACCGCATCTCAGGTGACTGTGAGCTGCATGAGGTTGGAATTCTGGTGGGACACCCGCTTCCTAGCTTGGAGCACTCACGTCCTGACTGAAGTGGTAGATCTTCCGGCCGCAGTCCTCTGGGTCAGGCGTCTCCCCCTCGCGATGGGCACTCATAAGGGCCACCAGTTCCTTAGGAACAGATATCTGAAAGGTCACCCAACAGTGAGGGACTCAGCTGGCACACAGGATTATACAGTACATTAGAAGCAGCTACAGCAAGAAGAGTCACCAAGATTTGTTCTGTTGTTAAGTCCTGTGCAAGTAGAATATAAGGCACACAGCAAATTTTGTCTTCGAGGCTGGCAATATTTAATGAAACAGAAGGATTACCTCTGACATCAGTTAAAGGTCAATTTCTCCAGACTCCTGAACTGTAATGTCACACTGCACATCTTACTTGTTGCTCCCTTAAAATAATCGGACTATTTATGCCAGGACTGCAAAGAACCTCTAATTATGTACCAGAATATATTACTTCATGCACATAAGAGAGTCATTTCAAGTACTTTTACTTTACAGAGCTCTTTGTTGTCTTACTGTCAGCTCTTCTTAACCTAAGAGCATATTTCTTTCTGAAAGAAAGATTTATTTCCATAGAAATATTATAGAAATATATAGAAATACATTTATAGAAGAAATATTTTCTTTTTTGCTTTTGGAAATAAAGATCCATGTGAATGAAAAGACGATATCTATATATACATATATATACACACACACACACATATATATATATAAAGTGAAAGATAAAGCTATACAAGTGCCACAGGGAACATAACATAAGCAGATTTTGGCTCTTATATTAACCTAAAAGTCAATATTCTCTGTTTTTATTTTAGGCCACATGTCAGCAGCTAAAAAACCAAATAGATAAAAAAATCACCCATTATAGTAGTTTCTTTAGTTAGACACACATGACTTGGGTTTATCTACCTCTGCATAGTAGGTGAGTTTCACAGCGGGTGTGTCTTGGCATGGAAAGATGGCTCTGCAGTGGGTAGCCTGGAGAAGGAGAAAAAAAAACCCAACCTAAACAAAGTGAAAACATAACAATCTTTCTAATGCAGAGGACTAAAAATAAATCAACCTAATACAATACATTGGAAATCTACACAGCTCCTCTAGAGATTTCGTTACCTACAAACCAATGCCTCCTGTCTCTTACAGCTTATAGTATTTTTCATAGTTAAGGCTTTTTTAGAAGAAATAAATAGTGGTAGGTAAAACAAGAAAATAGACACAGTTGCGGATTGCGAAGGACTGCATATTCTTCAGCAGG
>NW_008630723.1:0-3263 GCF_000691845.1 Merops nubicus | reverse complement strand
AGTTCTAGAATTAGTAAACTGCAAACATATAATAAAATCTCAGCAATGTCCTGACTTAGTGAGCCTTTTCATTTAGGACCTTGGACACACACAATTAGAAATTATGGGCTACTATACTCTCCCCTACTTGCCTTCCTCTCCAGTTCTTTGGATACCAGGGGGAATTACTGTGGTAAGTAAACAACAAGTTTAGAATTTTAATAAATAAATAAATAAATAAATAAATAAATCCACTCAACCTGACACTGGCTGAAGAGAAATGGGTGTTTCTTCCCAGAAGTTTGCTCTGGAGAAAACCACTGGAGAGCTGAAGACTTTGGAGAGCTCTCAAAGGAGATTTCAACAATTACTTCTTGTCCCCTGTGTAAGGAAGAACACAGTCAGACTGCTTTGACACAACTGGTCACTACTGAAATTCCCCTACAAAGATTTCTGGAAAACAGGTCTGCAGCACTGTCTCAGAAGTGTTAAAATCAAGAAAAGGTAGCACATTAAAAACAACTTTTCCCTTTCAGTTATGATAGTAAAAATTAGCTGGTCCAAAGGCACTTCTATTATTATTTTTACTGACCAGAAAGTTTAAGTGTTGAAGAAAGAAGAGGAAAATACAGACTTTTTCTTTGAACTATCAGAACAGCCACATACATCCAGTTATGTCACAACTATCTAACATTGTATACCTAAGAATAAAAAACCCACCATGATAAGCAAAGAAAGAAGTGTATAAAGTCTTCAGAAGAACATACATGCCTTAATAACACAGTATTCGTGTATTCTGTAAATATTTAAAAAAACCCACAGGTTTTGCAGCTGATACTGTGATCTGTAAATACTATCCTTAAGCAGGTAAAAAAAATACTGAAAGTAGTAATTACTGGAAAATCCTATTAACAGTAAGGTTAATAAGAAAAAAAAATGTTCAAATTTCATTCAGACTTTAAGCACTGGTGTAATGTAAAAGCTAGCAGCTCTGTGCAAGACAGGTATCAGCTTGCTAACAAGAGAACAAACACAAACTAGAGACATTCATATTCTTTATTTTTAAAAAACATATCAAAACCATCACTGGCATCAAAAGCACACATAAGTGCTTGCTTTTGTTATTGGAAAGTTCCAGTTGGCACACGCAACTCACTTGAATTAACAATCCAACCATGAATCAGAACAAACTTCAGCTAATCAGAGGACAGCAGATAAGCTGACCAGGTATACATATCTGGTTTATATCCCTTATTCCAAAGTACATATCTGACAAGAAAAAATAATTCGTGTTACCATTAGGCACATTGGTTACTGAGCAGTCAGATTTTCAGTTGTAACTTCTACCATTTCCTATCACGGTTTTATTGATACTTACATGGGGAACTATATCTCACACAAAATTATAAATTCTTACAATCACAACTCACAACTCCCTCTTTGTAGTTTTTTTTTTTCTTACAAGGAAATCTAGCAATAATTAAAAAAAAAAAAGCTGAAAGTCAAAGAAAAGAAACAGGCCTGTGTTTCTGCTGTGGCCTGTTTAAGTACTTCATTTGTTCAGTTCCACATCAGATCATAAGTCTTTCCCCAGAAGGGGAAGCTACTGTATGACATTCTCTTCCACGTTAGGCAGGTTTCTAAACTACTTCAGACAACAAATTAAAAAAAAATAAAAAAAAGAAACCAGACATTTGTTTTCAAAACTGGTTATTACCTGTACAAACTCAACAGCAAGAAGCAGCTTAGTATACAATTTTATTCAAACAAGGGAACCTCCTTAAACAATCACAGCTTTCAGCTCTGGCACATGAGATATGATGGAGTTACAACATACAGAGCAAATTGCCAAAAAATGTATTGTGATTGGGCAACAACTTTTTAACTCGTGCAATTTGAGAGGTATATTATGGGTTAGTTCATTCTCCATCATGCAGCCAAAACTCACGTTCCAGTTTTTAGGGACCTGGGCTTAACGTAGTCAATGCAATAAGACTTTCACTATCTGTAAACACGCTTCTATCTAATCATAGCAGTAACCTGCAATTCTACGGAAATGCAGATCAGCTCTTGTGCAAAAGAAAGGAAACAGGGTGTGCAACTCTGTACATACTGTAGCAATTCTGAACACACAAAATTAATGTAGTTGAAGCAGGAAGACTATTACTGATATGCACTGGAAACATTGTGATACATTGATACATAATTGCACTACTTACTTGGGCAAGTTGTTTTGGACATAAGACCTGGACATGGATAGAAGGACTCCCAAAGTTTTGTCTGTCTAATGAGCGCCAAACATTAAATCCACCTACAAGACCATACCAAATAAATGCAATACTCTTAATTTATAAGTCCCTTTGCAAGCTTTACACAACTGCCCTACATGCAGACAACCAGCTCATCCAGTGCGTTTTGGAAACCACCTAAAGAAGCAGGCAAAAGCATGTACCTTCTTAGTTCAAAAGGAAACGTGATTTCCAGGGGTGTCCCCTTGAGGATGTCCTTTTCTCCAAAACCAAATTTTGCATCCTGTCCATTTACGGTCACTTTAAATACCTGCAGGTCTTTTGTATCCAAGACCTGTAATAAAGCATGTTACAGACTTGTTAAGTAGTGTAATAATTAATGTAGAACTCATCAAACCTTAAACACAAATATCTCTGAAGGAAAACGTCATTTAATACGTTAAGACCAGAAAAAACGATTAACTATGTTCAGTACTGGGAACCAGTAATACAGCAGTAATACTGAACTTCCAGAACTGGAGGGGGAAGGAGTAGAAAACCAACTTCTGACCATGTAAGTAGAAGCAGGAGTTTACTCAGTAAACTGCAAAAGTGGAAGACTCCACAGGGATACTCTAAAATGAGAATGACATAAACGACCCTGCCAAGGCTTCCATCCTGGAACCAGCCGCTGTGAACCAAGTCTTTTCAACAGAATCAACAGAAGATGAATTAAACAATGCATCACTCTCATATGCAGCATGAGTGAAGTTCTACTCTTTAACAGGATGGATTTTTTTTTCTCGAAAAAGCGCTAATCACACAAGTACTTTATGGAGCTGGCACGGGAAAAGCCCGCAAACCCCAAACTTCACTTCACATACAAAGCACAGCTAGGGATTTATGCGTTTGTGTGCATAGCCAACCGAGAAAGCTGGCGCGACGGAACACGCACACGAAAAAGCGAAAAGCGCAGTTTTCCAGCGGTTTACGCCCAGCTTTTCGGCAACGGGCTCTTTCACCATTTTAACGAGAAAACACGTGTTTCCAGCCGGC
>NW_008630722.1:0-366 GCF_000691845.1 Merops nubicus | reverse complement strand
CAAAACAAACAAACAAAAAGAAACTTATAAGAAACAAAAAGAAAATTATAGGGTTACATCTATAAACTATATATATACATATTTACATATTTACAAACACACATGAACATACATACACATTCACACATGTACATAGATATACACGATCCAGCGTGTATTATTTCATGGCCAATATATTATAATGAATGAAAACACGAAGGCAAAAGAAAGGAGCGTTGTTGAAATGTGGAGTATCCTTAAGCTATTGAGCAACAGAGTTAAGGTATCTCCTCTGGCACTCCAAACCTGGGGTAATCAGTCCCAGGTTCGAAGGTCAGAACATCCCCTGACACTTCGAGTTGTTCATCCATTATCTGAGTACTGTAT
>NW_008630721.1:0-11459 GCF_000691845.1 Merops nubicus | reverse complement strand
CCTGCTCCTCTGGTGGTGCATGGCCATGTGTCACTGCTGCCCACCTGTGCCAGCAGCATGATGCTTGCACCCCCAGAGAACAGCAGGAAAATGCAGTGATGGAAATCAGTAGCTCAAGTGCTGGTAAAATTGTAATTAGGACATGCAAGGAGGGAAAACTTGTGGATTGTACCAATCCTCCTTTTTTTTTTTTAAACCATTTATCAGCTAATTATGAAAGCATATGGATAGTATAATTCTCTTTCATACAACACAAGCAATTTTCATATATCATCACCTGCAGTGGGATTTGGACAGTAAATAGATTGTATTCTACAGAATTAATTGGGTCTATGCAAGATAAGAAACTGTTTTATCTTCTCCTCTTGTTACAGATGTTTGGATAAGCTCATGCAGGTATACAGGCATGTACATTCCACAGAGACAGGCATACAGCAGGATTCAGTTTGACCTGGGCTGTCTAATGCTGCAGTGCTGCCATCCACCAGAAACATCAACTGCTTCCCAGATACTGAAATGCACCATGCAAATATTCAGCCTAAATAATCAGAGTCTCAATAAAGGAGTAGAAGAA
This sequence comes from Merops nubicus, assembly GCF_000691845.1. Classification (NCBI taxonomy): domain Eukaryota; kingdom Metazoa; phylum Chordata; class Aves; order Coraciiformes; family Meropidae; genus Merops; species Merops nubicus. The sequence goes on along the minus strand of NW_008630721.1, from coordinate 10,885 downwards.
GCAGCTGACACTTCTTCTAATTTTCAATCCCACCATGAGTGTAATGGGTTTGGTGGCATCTTTTGGGGTTGAGCTTTGGGATGTCTCTTTGGATTAACAAACTGAGTGAGGAGCTCAGAACTCTCTACAGTTCCCCCCCCCTTCCTTTTCTTATTTTAATATTTAGTTTTGGAAAAGACAATTCAAAAAAATAAAGTCAAAATAAAAGTAAATCTAAGCAGTCTGAGTATTCAGATGAGTGCCCAGCTGTCCTATAACCACCAACTGAACCTGAGACAGCACTCGAGGAGAAAAGACAGTGGTATGGGATGAAATATTCCAAACATTTTTTTTCCTATTATTTCCCCTTTATTCACTCTACATCACAAGAACCTGCAGATGTGTTTAGCCACCAACAGGATAATCCAGACACTGGCAAGAACAACTTTTCCTGCACTCACAGGAGAACAGGAGCTTTCATATTCATAGCCTAGTTGCTCCAAGTCAGTGCTGGCAAAGCCATGAAACTTCATTTTCTCCTTCACCTCTGATGAATAAGTTGAGTGCTAGAAAAGTTCTACAGAGTTTACTTTTGAATGAAAGATTAAGGTAACTAGTCACCTGCACTGCACAAATAACCTTCCAAATGCAAACTGACTGGATATTGATTCAACAGCAGGAGAGTGAAGCTCCAAGACAGTGTAAGTGATTTAAACAGGAGGTTATTAACAGAAATTTAACCCTTCTTTCCCCACCTTCCTCATTTGCTTTTGTTATACAGAAGGACTTGCTGACCAGTAGCACTTCTCCAGGTCTCCAGGACCTGCTGATAACACCATTCTAAACTAGAGCAATGTGATTGGAGGTTCTGGCATTATTCATTCTTGTATGATGAACTTTTCATTCTCCTCTGTTATCAGTTTTCCTTACAACAAACCTCTGGAAATGGTCATTTCCATTTCCATTCAAATTCAATGGTTATTTCATTCTCAGTTAAATTCACGTTGTGAATACACTGGACATGTGTCCTCTTTCAATGGTTATTTCATTCTCAGTTAAGAATTCAAGTTGTGAATACACTGGACATAAATGTCCTCTGGGTAAGCTGCTGTACAGTCACTGATCTCATGAAGCTTTCCAACCAACCTGTCCAGCAGTAACATCCCAGTGCATGCAAGAAGAGTATCCTGCAGAAGTGCCAGCCTCCCCAGGAGACCAACCTTCAGGAACCTAGTTTCAGCATTTCCAACCTCTGTACCTGTTCTTACCAAAAAAATACCTTAATGTATTTCCACCCCTCCTTTTTGTGACCCAACACACCTTCTGTCTAGTTCCCACAAACCAACCAGTGATCAGAGGGCTGGAACACCTCTCCTGCAAGGCCAGGCTGAGACAGTTGGGGGTGTTGAGCCTGGAGAAGTGAAGGCTTTGGGGAGACCTTATTGCAGCCTTTCAGTGTCTGAAGGGGGACCAGAAGAAAGCTGGGGAGAGACTTTTTACAAAGGGTAATGAGTTCAAAGTGAAAAAGGGTAGATTTAGATTAGGTGTGAGGAAGAAGTTCTTCACTATGAGGTTAGTGAGATGCTGGAAGATGTTGCCCAGGGAAATTGTGGGTGCTTCATCACTGGAGATGCTCAAGACCAGGTTGGATGAGGCCTTGCACCACCTGGTCTAGTGGGAGCTGTCCCTAGCCTTGCACCACCTGGTCTAGTGGGAGCCATCCCTACCCATGGCAAGGGGGTTGGAACTAGATGATCTTTATGGTGCTTCCCAACCCAAACCACTCAATGATTCTATGATCTGTTTTAAGTTCTAGGGTTATGGTGCTTCCCAACCCAAACCACTCTAAGATTCTATTATCTGTTTTAAGTTCTAGGACCAAACTCTCCTATAGTTGTAAAACCTGGAAGCTGGTGAGATTACACTGGGTATATATTAATCCCACTGCATTTTTAGAGAAGGTGGAAGAACACCAAATCAGAACACACACTGACATGAGTCACTGTATAAAAATAGCCCTTCTGAAAACATAACAATGACCCTGTCTACACCAGGAAAATGTTCTCACTGTTGCTTAAAGTAAGTGGCAACACTGGAAACCACAGCCAGAAGGGCTTGCCAACTGCTTCTGTTGCTCTCACTCGAGTCCTAGGTCAGGTAAGCCACATCAGCCCTGAACCCAGTGAGAATCACGTGTGAGCTGCAGTGGCAGCAGATAAAGAGATGTGATGGACAGGCCTGATTATATTCCTGGGCAGCTGGCCCTCCTTGAGCAGGGTGGTTGGGCTAGATGACCTCCATAGGTGTCCTCCAACCTCAGTTACCTTGTGACTCTGATTTTGTGACTGCAGCACAGCTCACACTGGAGGATCTCACAGATCTGTGTCTGCAATGCTGATTTCTACACAGTTAGTTACCTAGTTACCTCTCAGAGAGCAGCAACAACTCCCACATCATGCCCTTTTCCCATTTCCATGTAATAACTCCCTTTTCCTCTTTCCTTCAGGGCTGAATGTTTGTCTTGGGCATGGCCTGACCTCCTCCTTTATGAATGCTCTGCATGTTTCCACACTGCACTGTCCTGAAGAAACTGGCTATGCCTTAAGTGTTTGACAGTTGTTTGACTGTCAGAACCTGAGAATGCAAATCTCATTAATGCTCAAGAGCTCTCTGCAAGTTTTAAAACCCAATCCTTGTCTTTTGAGGCACAGCAAATCTCATGCTGAGGGATTAGCCCTTCCTCCCATACAATGGAATTAAGTAGAACTCACAGTTATGGAAGTTATGCCCAAATTAATGCCATGTTGCTTGCACAAGCTTTCTTTCTCCTTGTGAGGAACCCTACACTCAGCCAGGTTATTTTGTTTCCTATTTAGCTTTGGGGGGATCTGCATTCTCCATGCAAGGAGCAAAGAGAACTTCCCCCCACAATTTGTCCAGTGAGGCTTCAGAGAAACAAGCAGGTCCTGTTACAATCCCAAAGCAGCCTCTGAGTTTCATCTACCACCAAAGTTAGAGTTGCTTAAGGTAGCTTTTACATTTTGCAAAGTATCCACTTAACACTGTCCAGCTATTCTGATTCACAAAGACCCTGACTGCCCCGTTGAGTTGTTGAGCTTTCCCAACAAGAAGCATTCAAGACCACTCTCTCCAGCACCACCCATTTCACAGAGACTAGGCATCTCTGCAGAATCCTGAGGGCTGGAAACAAATACCAGCTATTGTCAGAGCTTCCCTTGCCCTCTTCTCAGGGGCAGCACTGTTTCCTAGCAGCCTACTGAGGTGCCACTTCAGCAAGAGATGAAAGAGATTCTCAGACCCACCAACAATCAGAATGCACAATTATAGGAAAAAAAAACAATAAAAGGGGGAAAAAAAGAGAAGAAAAGAGTTCCTATATGTCACAGCCAAGCAAAACACAGATTTGTATAAATGCAGGGGGCACAGAGAGATGATTTCTATACGCAGCCTGAGGCAGGGTTTGACTGGACAGCAGTGGTGTGAAATGGATGTAACTGGTGCCAAGGACCAAATATTCCAACAAAAATAATTTGCAGAGTGATTCCAATGCGTTGGTTGCATGTGCTTTTAATTTATTCTTACTGCAATCCAATCATTAATGCCTTGAGGTTTCCCCCACTGCTTCAGGCATGAAATGCTGCTCTCCCTCCAGCTGTATTAATGTGGGATTCAAAAAGAGGATCTCAGTTTGGTAACAGATCTTCACTTGGTGTTGCTTTTTTTGACTCCTTACTTGTTGCAATAGTTACAAGATTTATATGTGTGGTTAAACTGATACTCACTTAGAAACCAGCCAAATTAAGCAAACCAGGGTCTGACAAAAACACCTAGCCTAAGTAAAAGGCTGTATCTCTTCAACAGCCAATACTGTCAGGACTCTGCAATCACTGAAGCTGTATGTCAAACAGAACAAATTATATACCCCATCCAAGCATGATGTAAATGGTTGTGATCTCTCCCATAGGCTCTGTAACATTTTACCCACTGAAGCAAGGAAGAATTGTAGTTTTCCCCTTCCTGTAATCTAATTCTGTTGTTTCTAACAATTTTGCATCTCTGCAGAGGTTGCAAGTCACAGTAAGAGTTTTCAGCCACTTTAAGGCATCACTGGATTTGGCCTCAGAGAGGACAGGTGAGCAAGAACCAGGGGAGTGACATCTGAGACAACACTAAGCCTTTGTGACAAAATCTCTTCTCAGACTCCCCTGTTCATTATTTTAATAACTAAGTAACTTTTGCTCTTCTCTTCCTGTCCTAAATGTTTTCTGGAATTGCACTGGAACTCCCTGTTCCAGGAGTCAGCCAGATATGTTAGCTCTCCAGATGCACATCAATTTGTACAGTGCAAGCATGACCCATTCTCCTTTTACATCTTCAGTTCTGCACTCTTCTGTCCTGGCAGGAGTGCAAAGCAAAGACAATACCCCACCTTGTCCCCTCCCCTGGGCATCCTCCTTGCTTTGCAACTTTTTCTTCTGGCTCCCACTGCTGATGCTCAAAGGAACAGGAAGAAAACTCAAAACAACAAATGAGGAAACTTCCCCACAGACATGAGTGGGTATGGAGGGCCTCTAGGACAGCAGCTCCTAAAAAACAGTGCTGAAGGTAGAGATACAGAAGGGAGACCTACTGAAAACTTCAGTCAGAATGAAATGAACTCATGGCCACAGAGCTGTTCTCTTCATTTTTTAATTGGCTTTTCCCCCTCACCTATTTATTAAATCCTATTGTATTCCTCTAAAGAGCTACCTTACCTTATCATTATCTGCTTCTGCCATTACCTGTCTTCTTGACCCAAACCCCTATAATCCCCTCCTTCCATTTATTGTTCTTAGCATCTTTTTCCATCCTATCTTCAAACAGCCTCTCACTGTAATATTAGCCACTTTGGCCTTCTCTTGCTCCTTCTCTCCTGCTGCACATATTTAGCCTGTAGTACTTTTGTAATGTGATGTTTCAGTATTTCCAGGTCTATTCTGAACTTCTGGGCTAAAATCACAGAAATGGTAACAGATAAAAAGATCAGGCAGGCATGAGAACAGCAGAATTGATGGAGCTGTGAATGCTTCCACCAACAGCAAACTTTGCTCACCCTTTTCAATGACTTCTGATAAAACAGCATTTAGCTAATAAATTTATGGCCTGCCTTCTACAGGCAGGCAGGAGCATTTTAGTTGCCCTCCTGCTGCTGAACTCCACCAGCACAAACAAAGAGTGTGTCTGTGCCACCAAGCAGATGGGTGCTTGCTGCTCCCAACCTGCTTGTCTTCCAGGTCAGATAGACCCACACCCATCCACAACAAATCAGTGTATCCAGAAGAATTTCCACAGCAAGTAAATCCATATTTTTGCCTGGATCTATGAAAGAATATTCTAGACAGGGATGATGACATCTGTATTTAAAGATGATATCAGTATTTTTCATGTCTAGACTACACAACATGCATTAAATTACTCAAAGAAATTTTACACTGCTTAACTCTCCCAGCAACTCCTCTCCTCCCCCTACATGCCTTCATACTTTTCTGATTAGCATTTACAAATGTGTATCTGCATTGCTATTCTTAGAAATGAGACCCAAATATTGTCTGCCAAGAGCCCCTCCCAAGAGGTCAGAGCAAAGTTTGGATGACTCTAGCCCACGTGTGCAGCTTCTCTGTGTTATCATGATCATGACACTTCATGGAACAAATTAAGAAATGAAACCAATGAGCCAGTAACACTATGAAATCCCAACAAACTGACCACTATCACGCCCTATACGTTGCATCACCCACATTTCAGCTTCTTGATAAATCCAGCCTCACAGGAATAACGCTGACATTGCTGGATGTTTTGCTAGGATCAGTAATTTTCAAGACATGATTGCAAAAAGGCTCGAAAAGTCTGGTCTGGTCTCACTACTGCCCTTGCCACGCATGGGAGAAGGGACTAGAGACCTTCTGAGTCCCTTTCAGCACAAGTTATTCTGGGATTCTCTGCCAGGGTTTTGTCTATCTGACAAGCCACAGATTGTAATAGGAGTTTGGATGCAAGACCCTCAAAAAGCAAGAGAACTTTCCATGGGGCTGCCTGGGAATCAGATGTTCATTCTGCATGCATGTGAAAACCAGCTGGCTTTCCATGGGGCTCTGAGGGACAAACCCCTAAAGAGGAAACCCAGGTGGCCAGGCTGACCTACACCAGTGTTCCCAGTGTGCCTTCCACCTCTCAAAGCCCTCAGCACAACAATTTCAATGGTGACCTGGCAGGAAGATCAGTAATTCTTCAACAGCAACAAGCAAGATGCCCAGTGACAGATGCTAGGCTGATATACTATGGCACCAAGAGATCAGAGGCTGCATTCAAACCCCCTCCCCATGCTGAACCTTTCAATACAGAGGGAAACTCCTTGCCTAAGGACACTTTTTTGCTGTATTTATTCTTTCCTGACATCCAACGTTTCCAAGAATGCCACAACTACACTCCCTCCTGCCCTTTGTTTACATGCTTTGATGACCACATTTTTAGAACAGGTCAACCAAATTCCAGAGCTTTTTTATCAGTCTGTTAACAAGCTGTAATACCTTGACTGCATACCAAGGTCAAATATTTCTGCAGTATTGCTTTTTATAAGGCCTCATCAACATTTTACATAAGATAACATTCCTATCTCTATATCCAAGACATTTTGCAACTTCCATCCCATCTATCACACCTAGCATATCTTTTTCATGGATCACATTTAGAAACAGTCCTCCTACCTCCCATGAACATGTTTTCCACCCTCATTTTTATTCCCACCATATTATCTTTTCATTTTTCTCTTTGGTAACTCCAGCAGAAATGAAATTATACAACAGGAACTATCCCAGAATCCTGTATCTCAGGATGTTATCATCAGCTTCATTAAAAAGACAGGCTGCAAGACTCATTAACTCAGGCTTGGTTTTACCATGGAGTCATACAAATGGCACAGGCTGAGTTTTGTTCTGCCTCTTAAAAAAAAAAAACAAAAGGCCAAGCTAAAAAGGTTTCAATTGATCTTCCTTCCTCCAGCCTGGGTGAGCTGATAGTTATATTTATACATAAAAGGCAAAAGCTGCACTGGCCTGTAAATGAATGGCTGTTTAGCCCCACCTAAAGCACTATTCTTAGCAGCTGATGTAAGGAGTCACACACGTGCCATCAACACCCATGTTCATGTTTCAGAGAATGTGTCTTCTGCTGACTGCCTGCAGGTGTTGCTTTGGAAAGCTGATCCCTGAAAGAATGGAAGGCAAGGGAAAAGGGGGATCTGATATAGGTACACATGTTCATTCTTGGCTAAATCCTATAATTGGGTGGCTCAAGCTACTGTTTTACCTGGGAAACATCACTCAAGTTACACTACAGCCTTGCTGCATCTTACCTGAACTTCTAGAGCTGTCCAAGTGAATCAGTTAATTCAATTTCCTATGACATCTTTAAGTCACAGGTCTTGCAATTAGACCTTGAAATTCTCTTTAGACAACCTTAGGAGAGTTAAGAATGGTAAGGTTTGTAAGGAAAACTGTCCTGGTTTCAGTTAGAACTAATTCTGTTCAGTGATTTTCCTTTTCAGCCAAATTTCTTCTAAATAACTGCACTTTCTGAAGTTAACCTCATGTCTTGACAGACAGTGTCTGCTTCTAGCAGTGATAATGCTCAGTGTTTAGAGTTCCTACCAAGGATAAGGATGCAGAAATTCTCTTGCTTATACTTGCTCCTGTGCAGAACAAGGTCACTGCTAACTCTTGTGTACCATGGGGAGTGCAGAAAGCAAAAGGCTGTACCTGCAGGGAGGAGCAGACAGGTCAGGGGACCCTGAACTGACCAACAAGGTTTTCCATCCATCCCATATACATCATATTCAGTATAAAGCTGAAGGATCATGAGGGTCAGGCTCTCTTCTTCAGTGGAGGACTGAGGAGGTGCCTGAGGAGGACTCTGTCTGCTCTGCCTTTGATCCCAATCCAAGAGTTCCTGAATCCAGAATCCAGCTCCTGAAGCCATTTCCCACCTGCTGCTGAGCCCAGCCTGGAACTTCCCCCATGCCTGCTCCACATGGCATAACTGGTTCAATAGTGGTTTAGTCTATATATTTCATTTTATTAATACTATTTTAATTAAATCTGTTCTAGCTTTCTTTTCTAATCCATAAACCTCTCTCCCTTATTCCCTTTCTCTTCCCCTTTGGGAAGGGAGAGAAGTTAACAGAGAGCTTCTGTTATAGGTCTAGTGGAGAGCCCTGACTCTAAACCTTGACAAAGACTCACACATTTCATTAGATCATCTAATGGGGAGGGACAGGGAACAGGGACAACACTTCTGTGCTCAGATCACAAGCCTGTCTTGAGGTCGAACAGAGAAGCAGCAAGCTATTAATTAATCTCAAACCAAACTTCAGTTGTGGAGGCAGCAAGACCATGGGACAGCAAACAGCCAAATGCCTACATCCATAATCTTCTGGTGCTTTAAAGCATAAAAGCTGGGAGATGGAACAGCACAGGTCAGCAGTGCACTGATGTGTTCCTCACAGCTTGCCTACTGCAAGGTTAGCCACAGGGCTCAGCACAGGACAAGGAGTGCTGAGAGCTGTTTCTTTCTGACCTCAGTAGTTCATCCCTGTGACCAGGCAGAGACAAAAATTTCAGCTTCCCTAAACTTCAAGGAACCATCAGCTGTCAGCAGCAATCTGTCCATTTCCCTGGTCAACAAAAAGTCTTCCCTTAACCAGCACAGATCAGCTGCAGCCAGACAATATGCTGGAGCATGGCTGCAGTTACTGTAACCCCTCCAACTCTAGGTGTTATCAAGAGTTTCCATCTTTCCTCAGCCTCCCAGGTAGCTTCTTTCTTCATGTGCAATGCTGCATCACTGACATGACAGCATGACAGCTTCCCAGTGCTTAAGAAAATATTCCATTGCCTCAGGTGTGCAGCAGGACACACTGCACGTCAGAAGCACGTTCACATCTCTTGGGAGGTTTGTGTCTTATAAAAGGTAGGATCTCAGGTCACTGCAGACCTAAAAGTGTTACCAAATACAGCACTTTGGTGTAGAATCATATGTAAAACAAGCAAGGGGGCACAGACACTAGCAGCTCATCCAGCCTTAGTGATATTTCTTCAGAGGTTTCAGAACTGGAGAGAGATCTATCAGCAGGCATGAGGGGAATGCACCAAAAAAAACCCCCATTATTATTTGCAATGACAGAAAGTTGCATTGTCCTGGAAAACCAGCCTAAATGGCACAACTTAGAGAATGGATGTGACACAGGAAAAGCTGCTTAACCACCAAAATACATCACTATTTTCATCACAGTAGGAAAACTGTATTTTTTTCCTAATATACAAAGTAACTACTAAATATTGTTGAAAACTCCTGACACATTTACACCAGCACTCTCTAAACTGATCCATCACTGCATTGCCTTTGGCTACTTTCTTGGCCAGAAGCCAGCTAGCAAAACTGGTGACCTCAGATCACCTTTTTCCCAGAATGCTGTAAAATCACTCAGGATATTTTTTCCCACATTTGCTGCTATATGGTGAATATTTATGCTGAGCTTAAAGTTTTGTCATTGAACATGAACATGGACATAGTTGTGCCAGCCACTCTCATCCCATCAGTTATCCATATTCTCTATTAACCCAGTTTTACAGGCCAGAAGCAAACGCTGCAGTATGCAGATGTGGCTCCATGCACCCAGAAGAGGTGTACCTCCAAACACGCCCTGGGCAAGTGCTCCACATTAAGCTCTAAATTAAAGATTGGCAAAAAGAAAAGCCAGCACCACACTGTTTTTGCTCTGCTTACTACTGCCTTGTGACAACAAGCTACTGCACTGTATTTCCAGCACTGAGCCTCCTAATGAAGCACACGTCAAGACTTGTCTGAGGCATAAAACATCTCCCCAGATGAGTCCCTCCCTTGCCTATGGCGTGTGTCTGTTGTGCACACACACGTGCACACACTCTGTCTTCTCCCTAGAGCATCATACCATTAACAGGAACATGCTGTGCAATATCAAGCTTCAGTTTGAAGACCAAGAAAATCCACTTCCCACTGCTAAATCAATGCCAGAAAAACTCTGGAATGAGAACAGCCTATCCACAATGGTGTAGAGAGGAGGTGTAAAGCAACGGGAAGAGCAAGCCAAGCTTAGTAAAGCAACACAACTGCAGCCACACGCTGTCCAAAGTGAGAAGATTGAAGTGAAAGGAGAGGATTGCAAAAGTCAGCTCGCATCAGAAGTGCAGCAGCACCTCATTCCCACACACTGTTGGAGTGACAGGTCCTGAACCTACTGATTCCAAACTGCTAACAAAGCTGAATGCAGCCCAGAAGTATTAAAGTGTGTTTATGGCATATTTCTGAGGAGCTCCTGTTCTGACATATGCCACGACATTAAGGGGATTTTAAAGACAGCTGGGATGGAAGGCTGAAGGAAAGATGGATGGTACAGCAGCCAGACTAAGTCACAGCATCATGCTGCCCTCGAATTGCTGCACAGATTTACAGCAGGGGTGAACAAGGGCACTAACCGGACAGCACCGAGTGCCAGTCACCCCCTGGGGCTTCCAGCCATCCACCTCACGGTCCCCGTTCACTCCCCATCCTCTCCCCAGCGGCTGCCCCGGCCAACCCGCCCGGCTCCCCGCGCCCTCACCGTCTCGGGGTCGTTCTCGAACACCTCGCGGGCCTCCTCCTTGCTGCAGTGCTCCTCCACGCACTCCCTCTCCAGGTGCCCTTGCCGGGTCTCCTCGAAGATCTGGAAGGCTCTCCGCTGCCTCTGCCGCAGGAACTGGGCAGCCTCCGGGGCGCGCAGCAGCACGGCTGGGCCGAGGGGGCGAGGAGGAGGAGGAGGAGGAGAGGCAGCGGG
>NW_008630720.1:0-12658 GCF_000691845.1 Merops nubicus | reverse complement strand
TTTTTACACGGAACCAGGACATACCCATACCCAGCTTGTGAGAGACACACTGATACAGACTTTTTTTTTTTCAGAGGAGTCAAGTATAAAAAAAGAGTTGTAATCAACAAGCTATAGGCATATGAAAATACATTTGATGATGAAGGAGCCATATCAATTAAACACATTGAAATACACAAGAGGTGAGCAGGACTTAGCAAAACGTTTAAGCAATTTGCTTTTTTCAATATAGGATAAGAAGGTAAAAAGTATGAAGATATGAAGAAGGTATGAAGGTGTTCCTGGAGTCCTATTCTATTGGCGAGCACTTGCATCCCTTGAAAAAAGTAGAGTGCTTCATACCTTTTTCCATTATTTTTAACAAATATAAACATAAACTTTATGTTTACCAGAAGTAGAGAGATTTTGGGAAGTATACTGTATAGAAGCATTCTAGTGGGTGGGGTGGAATTTTTTGCCCTTTGTGGTGGGAAAGTTATTCATGTTTTCTAGTAAGTCATCTTAAATAAGTGCCTACAGATATTTTACATATCCTTTCTAAAGTATAAATTACAGCAACCTTGTAGTTTTTTTGTTAATTTTTTTTTACCCTCAGGTCTTTTTCACAGCTATATATGGAGATGGTCTCTAATAAATCGATTTATACTTCTTTGTTCCATAACAGAATTACATATTGTAGAAAATACTTCGTCTTAAAAGCACCTAATTTTACAAACCACAAATGAGTAAATGTAAATACTTAACAAGATAGACTTTACACTTCAAAACAGTAGTGCAGGTAAACACCCTTTAAATGGAACCTAGTTTACAAAATTTTTCAATACCAAATGTAAAGAGTTCCCTTGCCTGTTAATAACTATTTACTGTTCTCTTATTTATTTTGGAAAGTTTTGAGCTTCCCATGGGGTCTTTACATGACTGTAGTTTACTGAGCAAATAAGACTTTGAATGATCTGATAAAACAAATGAACAACAACAACAACCGAAAAAAAACCAAATAAAATATTTCTCTCTTTCTGCCTGACAGTACATATTTTGTCTGAGGGAGCAATGGGGTGAAACCTAGTGCTTACTCCCTATATTTCTTTGTTTTTAAAGTCAATTTAGCTGTTCTCTGTGGACCTTCATTTAAGCAATGTTCTTCACTGTAATTTCAAAGTTACCCATATACCATATGTATTTCTTGCCTTTTTATTTGTAAATAATCTGGCTCAGAGAAAAAAACACAGGCGAACAAACAAGAACAGCCTGAAAGAAAGTCACAGAAAGAAATGTGACCTACCCAAATGTGAAGAATCCCATATCACAGGGGCAGTCCACAGCCTTGACACTATAAACCCCATATGAGTTTTATTACTCATATGCATAAGTCTTTGAAGGACACGAGCCTGTAATCTTTATCTACCTATAGTAAAAGACTGTTATTGTAATATTTACCCAGCACCGCGAGGCATCCAAAAGCATAAAGTTTCCTGTGGAAATCATGACTATTCCTGAATGTAAGTACTTTAATAGATCAAGATCTGGACTGCCACTGAAGCCTTTCCAGCTGCAGGAGGCAGCTCTTTCTAGCTGTCTCTTGGTAGCTCAATTCTGAGTGATTTTAAGAATTTACACTTTAGCAATCCAGAAAAAAAATGGGTTTTCAGAGGTTGAAGTCTAAGAAGACAAATAATGCAGTTGCTTGCAAAAAACAACACAAACTAAATGTATGTGTTTAGAAAGGGGAGGAAGTATGTAGACCTGTAGAGCTATCTTCCATACAGCAGCAAAGACTGGGCACCTTGGCTGCCTTTGGCCTTCGAGTTCAGAGTTATTCAGTTCTGCAGCCAAATATGTACATCTAAAATGTTGTATGCTGCACACAGTTCAAAATTTTACCTCTTCTTCCTTCATATGCACCTATAGAGAAAAACTCTACAAAGCTTTCAATCAGGCATCCCTGGCATGCTCTAGCAGTTCCTGGTACTCTCCAAGAAGTGAGAGGCAGCCTGTCCATCACAAACCTGAAAAGAAAAAACAAAAAGGTAAAATAAACCTTCAAAGCAGCATGAGTTTTTTACCATGGAAGTAGTTAACACTGTCTTCGGTGTCAATGAGCAATTAGAGCACTGTCCACTTGTCTTGCAGCTCAGATGGTGAAGGTCCTGAGACCTCCCTGAAGCAAGCTCAGATGTCTATCACAGCACTGCTGTGTCAGTGAGCACACTGTATCATCCCTCCACAGAAGACATCCAAGCTCCTTGTGGTACAGGACTTAGAAAGTGTAGTGTGCCCACTAATGCTGTTTTGCTGAGAGGGAAAAAAGATTACATAGATTTATTCAAATTTAGTTTTCAATCATTTACGCAGACTGGGTGGGATTTTCAAGTGCAAGAGATGCACAAACCTTCCTAACTCAGTGCAATACTTTTGAAAATGTGTTTCATTAGAGAGCTTAATATGGAAGATTACCTCTGTCTGTAGATGTAATGGCCTAATATTGTAAACACCTATAAGCTTAAGTGCCTTAGATTATTTTGTGATCTCATAAGACCAAGAATTTTTGTTCTGTTAAAAACAGACCATTTTTTTCTGATTTGAGTCAAAAAAAAAAAGTCTTAGTTTAAAATTTTTTACCAGAATGGGAAATGGAACAAAAAGAATTTAAGACCTAAAAATAGTCCTTCAGCATATGATTTTAATTTGTTTAGAATTCATTGCTGTGTTTCATTAAAACATTAACTAATATTATGTAGCTAACGATTAGTTTTTTTTAAAAAGTATCTTTTGACAAAAGCAGTTAAACCAAAGTATATGTTATCAATTTTATCATTTAGATTGACATTCCTTTGGCACCTGCAGATGAAAAATTTTAATTAATAAAAAATTTACATATTCTGTGAAGAAGAAAACATGCATTTTTAATACCCATTGTGGTGTCAAATTCCAAACTAGTAAATAGACAACTGCAATCTACGGTGTTCTGATGCAGCTTACAGAATTCTAGTTATAGGCAGATGAGGACAGGAAAGAACAGGTGAATACTCAATTTATATTTTTTTTGAAATTGTATTTGTTCCTCTTTAGAAGAACAAAAAAAATAATTTATCACATCAAGTGTTAGCTAAATATGCATGAAATGCTACGGTAAAACTCCTTACTTTACAGAGACTCAAGTTCACAATTAGGTTCTGTGACAATTATGTCTTCCATGAGATGAAAGGAAAAAAATAAAAAAACCCAACTAAACAAACTAAAAATATTTGAATCAACCCAACTCTGCTGGATCTATCCCAGGTAAGAAGATATATTTATTCATGTTGTTTATTTATATGATGCCAGTCTACAGGGAAACCAGAGAAGTACTTCAGATCTTCCTGGTAGTCTCAATGGAAATGTTGAGGAGTGGCTCCCTCACTCTGTTTCATGAAACTACCCGAGGCTGCCAAATTTTTACATTACAGTTTTGAGTCCAGTGGAAACAGATTTAAAGAAGCTGTGTCCCATACAATATGTATGTACAGGTGGCTTAAGAGTAAAGTTGACCACAGTCAATTAAATTTTTAACTTAGAATTAGTGTTTTAGCTAAAATGAAAACACTGCTGAAAAAATACATTTTGCTTACAGAAGTTCAGTTATTCTACAAATTTCTTTATATTTCTGTTGTCTTTTTTTTAAATGGCCTTTCTTTGGTTTTGCTTCCACCCCTTTTATGCTATTAAAAGCAAATAGAAAAAGAAAAGAGAAAGGGACATAAGCCCCCTAAGCCACCTTGTATTATTTTCCAAATCAACACCTATTGGTTAAAGAGCAGGAGATATCCATTTCAAATAGCTGAAATAGTTCATTTTTGTGTTCTTTGCAGACTTTTCATCAGAATGCATCCATGAGTTACCCAGACTTGCTAGAGAGTATGAAAGAACAAGTGTCTTCATGCTATGGCTGCAGCATTCAAGGCAACATTGGTCAGCTCTTGAATAGAGGCAACAGACTTGAAAAGAAGGAAACTGCAGAAAATTTACTGACAAGGCAAATCATAGAAGATGGCAAAAATCTGTTTCCTTGATAATATGACTGCCCTAGAGGATGCTGGTGTGGTTTTTTGTTGGTTGTTTGTGTTGGTTTTGGTGTTTATTTTGAGGTGGGGTTTTTTTGTTGTTTTTGTTTGTTTTTTTTTTGGTGGTTGTTTGGTTGTTTGGTTGTATTTTTAATTTGGTGAGGAGGGTCTGGGAGACTGAGTATTTTGACAAATGAGGCTTGAAAAATAGCATGCTGAAGTCAGTAAATATATATTTTTGTATGTGCTTTCTCTTCTGTTTGGTGCCTAGCTGACACTGGAATCTGAAATGGAGCACTTCCAGCAGTTGAGTTTTATATGTTTAAATCTGGTCATGGAAATATATTTTGATATGTGAGTTACCTTCCCACTTTGCCAACAGAAGCCAGCTACTAAGCTGAGGCTGCCCACTGTTAATTAAACTATGTTACACTAAAAACCTGCAGCACAAATACATGGTGGCAGAGCATGTTCTGTGTGCTGTTTCTCCTCATGTGATAAGCAGTGCATTTCCTCAATGGATGCACATTGCTTACATTTTTAGAGCTATTAAGCCAAGATAATTATGGAACAATCTAGGCAATGTTCAATAGCCCATGCAGATGCCTGACAGGGCATGTTGTCTCTTAATTAGGAATTTGAATGCCTAATGCTTGTATATTAACTGAAATAATTGGATAGATGTTTTACATTTTCTTCACTTTTACTGGCAACCAAGCAAGGGACCACAGGAATCAACATATCTTCCTAAAGCAGCCCATTTAATTTGCACTTTCTAGGTGATCTAATCTGTTGTTTAAGTGGGATTTTTAAGAAAATTAATGCTGACTACTGTGTAAGTGTATTGTAAGATGTTCCTCAGTGTGTCTAGCAGTTTTAAACTGGTATCTTGTTGCTTCCCACCCTATCATAACCTGCACAGTATAATTACCTGGCTGTGTCTTTTTTGACCCTCAGAAGTAAAGTAAAATTACAATTGTTGTTATCATTTTTTACTTTTCAAAGTGCTGTTAATGGGATATGTATTGTTTCAAATCCAGTTCTGACACCACACTAGCATAATTTGCTCCCATTAATGTGAAAATCAGCTTTGCACTGTAGAAGGATGCCTTTCATGGGCTGGCCTTACTGGACTGGACTCTGCAGCTCCCTTTGCAGAGGAGACATCTACTTGAACATCCCTACCCTCACTCAACACAGGGAAAGCCTTGCTGGCTCTGGCCAAGCTGTGTGGACGCAGATAGGACTTGAAGCATTGCATTCAGTGTTACCATCCATCAGCCCATTTCCACAGCTGAAACACCATTCATCTTCTATCAACATAACAAAATCAGTTAAAAAATTCCTCTAGGCTCCATGTTAGCACAGCTGGGCCCCAAATGAGTGACTTCTTCAATCCATGTCTACCGTGTATGTGAGGAGTACTATGCTCGCTAGTACATACATTGTTTATATTTAGGATGTCTGATAAATGTGTTTATTCACAACTATTAGTATAAAAGCTCCTTTAAAAGCAACAAATTGCTCTCTATTAGTAATGTGCATAATGACCTATTTCCATAAACATTTTCAGTAAGAGAAATTTTAATGTGCAAAACCCTGCAGACATTTTATGGAAATTTGACTGTATTCTGCAGAAGTGCATCACAGTCATATTTTGTTCTTTAATATTTTGTTTTGAGAGGTGATTTACTTTCTTTCTGATATATAGTACAAAAGAAGCAACGTGGCACAGGAAAAAGTAAAATGAGTCTTAATGTGTTTCCTTCTTGCTAATGTATATTTGCTTGATTGATGTAAGCAGGGTTTTTTTTTGCAGAAAATATACAACCCCTATTGGTTGAAGGTTTGTGGTTTTTTTGCATATTTATTTAAAAAGGGTGATGGAGGCTTTAAAAAAGCTCTTTCAATCCAGTCATAAGGGAAAAGAATAATAAAGGAATGTCTTTATGGTCAAAAGGATAAACAGAGCTTCTGAGTCTCTATCTATCTATTGTATTGCACCTGATTTCTATACCTAAATGGAGGGCAAGTGTGCAAAACTGCAAGCACAAAACATTGTGAAGTTTTAGAAGCAAGGATTAAAAAATTAGCCTGAAGGGTTTAAACGTGTGTTAACTTTATTTCTTTGTTTGAAAAAACATGCAAGCAAATCATGGGTATTCTGCAGAGTTTTAACAGCATTTCTGTGTGTTTTGTGCTTAATGCAACCTGAACAGCAACAGAGCATTTTGTGTTAATTTATTGTAACTTTGGAGCAAATAATGCTTTTTTCTTCCATGCAGAGCTTCTGAACTGTCAACAATTCCAACAAAAGACTGTAAAAAGAACTGAAGTCATGTCAGGTGCAAACTGTCTCATTTGTAGTTCCACCAAAATTATACGGGGAAAGAAAGCAAGGTTTTATTTTAAATGAAGCTAATTGCACAACCATGCAGAGGAGGTGGAAATGGAAAAAAATATCATAGATCTAATATTAAAAAAACAGTGCAGTATTTCAACCCTACTTTGAAGGCACCCTACATAGCCTTTTTTTTAAGGAAATGTTGCTCCACGTTGAAGCACAGGCAGAAGACATCTCTGAATTCCATTCTGCCTTTGACACTAACAATGAATTTGGACAAGACCCCCAAGTGACATTGGATAAGCAGGAAGATATTAACTTCTAGCATTGTTATCCCACCCCTACTGCATACAGAGAATGTTTGGTTAGCTAATAAAGTGCTCTGCAGATGAACAGAAAAAAAAATCATGGTGAAAGATATCAAGAAAGTAAAAATAAAATATGAACGTTTCTAGAGAAATCAATGAGAAAAACAGGTTCCTAGATTTCCAGTTTTCTCTTACAAATATTGATATGCTTTGCTGTATCCATATGTTTCATGCCAAAAATTAAGGATATATCCCAGCTGGAAAGAAAGTCTGAATTAAAACCCACATTGATGAAAAGGCACACGGAATAGAACACAGCTTCTGTTTCGGTGGAGGGTCAGCTGCAGCATATCAGTATTACAGCTGTAGTAATACAATTCTTTTAAGATCTTTTTTACTTTTTTTAAAAAAAACTCCCACACATACAATGAGAACTGAGAGCACATAGTTGTATCAAGGCCTATACACAGCCCTTGTCTTATCTCACTGAACTAAGTGGCGAGCTATAATTAATTTCAGTGGGATCAGGAATGTGATACATAAAGCTTCCAAAGGAAACATTCTTCCTTCTCCCAGTCATTTTATATGATCTTTCCTGCCATTACCACTGCTGTACATTCATGTAATACAGTTGTAAAATGTTACACGAGAATAAATGAAATTTGAAGTGTTAATTAGTCAAATGAATTAATGACCAAGATTTAGTGGTATTTTTGCTGTAGGAAGTGTAAATAATCAGTCAAGAATTTCTCCTGTGAGGGCTGTATAGTATTGATTTCTTTTTCAAATGACCAAGCAATTAGCATAGCAGAAACCTAGGTGCTCAGCACCTTCTCCATTAAACAGAACAAATGTCAGGTCCTATTAATATAGTCAGCTCTTCCATAGCAGTTGATCAGATGCTATCTATCATTGTATGTTTATTATCTTGTTGAAATAGTATTATGAGGGTTTGCTGACAATAACTTTGGATGATGTGCTCTTTTCCATTTTAATCCTTCTTTGTAGTTCAGGCACAAACAATTTCATTGCATCCAGGCTGTTACGCCATTAATTGTGAGAGCCCAATTTTCAGCAGTTTGTGCCGGTACAATAAGTCTTCTTTCCCCATCTCCTCTTTCAAGTGAAAAGAGTCTGTATTTTTAATAACAGTAAAAAGACATAATCACTTAATGCAGAAATGTCCATTGCACCCGAACAGCAAATCCAACTTAAGTGGAAATTTACACAAAGAATTATTTATAGGAATCAATCATAATTACATTTAATGCATGCTGCAGCTGTTTATAATTGTGGTTCTCCCAAGGTTATTCTCCTCCTACCGTCCACCCCCACACACATGAAATTTGTTTTTGTGGAAATGCTTAGGAAGCATTATAATTTTCCCTTAACTTGTTACAGTGGCAGCTGACTGTTGTGAGGCAGACTACATCCCGATTAGTGAGTGCAATAAAAAAGGAGAGACTGTTTTGTTGACCAGGAGAAGAGTCTTGAGAAGCTGGTTGGTAACAACTATCAGGACAAACATTTTCTATGTCATTCTGTTTGCTATTTATTATACAAGCAAATCTGAATGCTAAACTAGGAAGTTGATTTTTGGAAGTCATAAATTCAAGACAGGATGTGGGCCAAAATGAGAAGCCATATATAGAGCAGTATAACTGGGATCTCACACTCAGAAATTTCCTTCCCCAAAAGCTCATTGCTACAGAACTGATTGTAAAATACACTTTTTTTAACTACTGAAAAAGCTTATTTTTCATTAAGAAAGAAAAAAGATATTTATTTTGGAGTAATTCTTGGCTCCAGTTATTTGATTTTTAAAAATGAAGGCTTTACAGGAAAGAAAATACATGACATACATATTTTTTTATTTTTTTAGAGGCTTCCATGTCCAACCAGAAAGTCTAGAAAGTCTAGAAAGGATCATATTGAGCAGCTGATATATGGCTACCCATAATGGACTCTGGGTTGGTTTTAATCCATAGCAAAAACAGGAGAAGGTGTAAATTTAAAATTATCATTCTTTTCAGTACATATTGGACCCCCCTGGATTCAGTCAGTAAGTTTTGAATTTTAGATTTCATTGCATATTGATAGATTTCCTGTAATGGTGATGAGCTCTAATGTAATTCAGTGGGAAATGCGACCTATGCTACACTATTGTATTAATCCCTCTGAAGTATGCTCAATGTCTGTGATGCTCATATCAGAGTTAGACCATCTTGGTTAGACCATGTCAATCAGCCCAAACACTGTTGAGGGAAAGCTCTATGAAGCTTGAAATGTAAAATCCCCTGGGCTTTAGCAATAGTGGTATTCATACTGTTGTTGGGGGCTGTGTGGTATGTGATTTTATTTTAGTCCATCTTCACAGAATACCTCTTTGACACGTGAACATTCAATTTTAGATGCTTAGTTAGGCACCTGAGTTCAGAGGTGGGATATGTGTCTGTTATGAACAACTTTCAGTCTTAAGATGAGGAATTCCTGTAACAGTTGTGGCAATACTGGGCTCATACTCTACAAAAAATTTCTGTGGGTAGAAATAGTACATAATTAGGTATGATTTTAATTCTCAATCCTGTCTTAACTTCTGGAGCATGACTGAAGGAATCTGTAGTGGAAGGTAAGTTATATACAATAGCAGATTGTTAAATTTATGATTACATATGGAAAATCTTGAGCCGAAAGTTTGTAATTTAGAATGGAGCCCTTCTGAAACAACTAACTGAAATGTGACCAAGATTTGCCCCTGAGACTTCAGAAACAGATTACCAAGGGTGTTGAAGGAATCAGAACTGTTTACGTTGATTTGTCGAAGACGCCCAAGTAACTGTGGAAGTGCCTGTCCCTCTGAAGAGCTTCACCAGTGGGCGAGACAAAGCAGGGAGAGCTGTGGAGGTCCCAGCAACCATCCCAGCCTCTGAGATCAAGAAAGCTGAACAGCTGAACTGCCTCGGTTTACAGCACAGCTTTTTAGGACAACTCAGAATCTCAACTCTCAGGTCACTTTGTGGGAAGACTTAAAAATCCTTTCACTACTGCCAGTGTCCTAGGGCATAAAAATAGGCTCAAGCCCATTCCAAATCAATCCGCTCACTTGCTATTTGTGCTTTTATTTCTCCCCACGTACCTTGTAGCATAGATCTTAACTGTGGATGAGGTACAGCATAAGTAAATAACCAATAGGGACCAATAATAATTGCGATAAACCTATAACTTTGATGCTCCAGTATTTAACATTCCGGGTCAAACTCTGCCCAGCCTTACACTCTGCAGAACCCCCCTGAGGGCAATAGGATTTCATGGGGTATAAATCAGGGCAGAATGAGGTGATTTCAGCATAGGTGAAATTACTGATGTAACTTCCTCATCTTAAAGAGACTTAGGCAAAAAGTAGGGTAGTGAGTGCAGTAGAGAAGGTCAAAGTAAGACATTTGAAAGTTAACTAGAAAAATGTTTAAATAGTTTAATGTTCTATGGATACCGACCGGTTATTTACCAGTTTGGCAAGAACAAAAAGGATTAGCTATATCAGTTCCTCTATAAAATATATCTTCCAAAACAGGTGTTTGAATTTTTCTCTTGCTGATGATACTTTACCTGAATAAAAAAAACAATCTGTGCAGCATGTCTCAAGGCAGCTGCTGTTTGATGCATTATTTCTTAGCATCTATGACTGACCAATTTCAGAGCAATGTAGCAATTTAATGTTGACTCTAGAAAAATTAACTATATTTTTACTGTTACAAGTAAGAGGTCTTGAAAATCTGTAGATGAAGTGAACATTAGAGTTTGAAGTGGGACGATGGTTCCATGCACAACATCTTCTTCTGCGGAGTAAAGTGAAATATCCTTTATTCCAAGAAAATTTCCACTACTAAAAAAAACCCACTTTATTTATTTTTTAAATAGGCTTCCACTTCATAAGATATTTATTTTAGTTTTAACATATCAAAGATCCAGATTGCTATCTATATTTTTAATTATTATTTTCAGGAATCAATAGTGGCTATAAATATTTTTGTTCTCATTTATTCTCTTTAAAAACATTGAAAGATTTCACGAGATGGAATATTCTTCTTAAAAAAAAAAAAAAAATTTCGTAGAAAATTAAACTGACTTATTTGGGCCCTAACACAACTGGAGTAATGGCAAAACTTGCAGCCATAAGATGCTATTGCTGTAACATTTGCAGAATAGAGTTGTTATCAGAGATTATTTTCCCTTCCAAAGTAAGATGCTATCACTTCAGCTCAAGGAGTTTTCCCTAAGGAAGTAATCTATTATATTTTCTATGGCCTATTAGTACAAGACAACATCTTGCAAGTAAACTTGTGGCCTTTATTTTATCTTCTGAGTGACATTCCACAACCTCTCTTCTTCAACAAGCTTTCCCAAAATCAACATTTTGCTTCTTTATTTTTCCCTTAGACAATTTTCCCTGCATATTCCAACAGAAATGGACCTGTGAGCTAAGCTGTACACCTCTTTCTTCACTGCTGCTGAAGAAAGCGCCTTTGGTTCGTATGTGATGGCTCAGGGAGAACAGCCCTCCACAGCTGCACTGTGGGAGGGAGGGAGGTCTCCAGAGGAGATGGGGATCATGTGTCCCAAATCCCTAATGCCCTACACTCTCCATCACCACTCATGCTTCTACAAGAGAGGTTTAACACCAACACAAACAAGGAAAGCACTGAAGCAATTTTATATTAATTTAAAAGGTGACACAAGGTACATGGTACTGAAATCGAATAATGCTTATGAGCTAGATACTAAGTACAGCAGTTATGGTGAGTAAGAAGGTGTCACAGAGGCTTAAAATGGTTAGTAGAGCAAATAAACCTCTCCAAAAGAAAGCTCTGAATGTCAAAAGAATTGATTTTCAGTGTAACCATCCATACGCTGAGAATCCCTAAGAGGCATTTTGAGTTGGGGTTGAAAAGTGACTATTTTAGTGCAATGATGTATTCTTAAGCATTAAAGGGAAAAGCTATGCCACCTGTCCTGTATTCACAAACAGTGGCACACACTCTCTGAAAGCCAGGCTGCAGGTACCTACTGGATGCTGGTGCCAAACAGCTATTTTAAATTATCTCTTTTTCATGTGTAAAGATGTATCCCTGTGGGTTTCTGGTGCCCACAGATGCACAGTAAAGAAGCTCAGTCAGCATGCAAACCTAAACTTTGCCATTGTTTTACTCTATCTTAAACTACAATTTTTAAATTGGGATTAAAAAAAAAAAAAAAAGGTGGTTGTATTTTTTTTTTTTTTTTGTTTTTTTTTGGGGGGGGGGGGTTTGTTTGCTTTTTTGGTGTGTTTTTTGTTTGTTTTGTTTTTTGTTTTTCTGCAGAGGAGTGCTGGATGGTATTAGGAGCCACCACTCCTGCCACATGTTGAAAAATGCATCTGGTGGTCCCTGTCCAGTTCTACCATCTGCTGCTTTCAGGAGCAAAGTAACGTTGGTCCCATGCATCAGCCAGAGCTGGGCTGAACTCCCCTCTGCTATGCTCACCACTGCTACTTCAGTGCAAAGAATCACAGAATTACAGAATGGTGGGACTAGAGGGGACCTCTGCAAAGCATCTAGTCTAGCCCCCCTGATAAAGCAGGTGTGCCTAGATCAGGTTGCCCAGGAGGAAATCCAGGTGGGTTCTGAAAGTCTCCAGAGAAGGAGACTCCACAAACTCTCTGGGCAACTGGTGGCTTAGCCCCAGGCAGGAGCCGGGCACGACGTGGCCGCTCGCTCACCCCCTTGCCCCCCGCACGTCAGGGAGAAAAATACAAAACCCCGTGGGCTGAGATAAGGAGAAGATACTAGAGACATGCAGAAGGAACAGCAAACAACAGCAGGGAAAACAGGTAGAGCAACAGGTCACAACGTGTACAAAGGAACCAGATCCCCGCAGGGGCTCCGGGAAGCACAAACCCGCGGACCGCACAACACGAGGCTGCACCCCCC
>NW_008630719.1:13018-15289 GCF_000691845.1 Merops nubicus | reverse complement strand
GCTGGTCGCAGCCGGGAGCACCTTGGGCTGACTGAAGGGAAAAACAAAGGCAGAGACGCTGAAGCATTTTCCTTTGATGTTTTTGAAGGGAGCAAGCTTGAACTGTCGCTGCAGAACAACTTGTTTTCAGGGAGGGGAAGGCTGAAATCCATAAAACAAACAGTTCTGCTACACCTCATGCCACCTTTGTCTCGAGTGCTTTGCTAAGAAACACGTTCTTTTGTGAGGGCTCATCCTGCACAGCATCTGGGGAATCCTGTCACTGGCAGGGTACTTGCAGGAGGTCCTGGTGTCCCAGCCTGTGGTGGCATTGCTGGCTGCTTGGGTTGGGTCTGGAGGTCTGGCAAGGGGCTGCTGGCTCTACAGGAAATGTTGATATGGGTCCTGAAGGGAGAGTTTTGGGAAGGAGTTTTCTTCTGTTCCTGTCCTGGAAGGGAACTCTGGTTGGGGTTCCCTGGGTTTCCAGTTGCCTGTGGGAGGGGCCCAGCAAGAAGGGTCCTGCCTGTTGGTTGCTGCTGGGAACAAAGCCATGTGCTCCTCACAGGAATGGCTCAAGTGGATGTTGTCCAGGAGAAAGTGTTTGCCCAGATCCTCTTAGACAAAGTTCAGTCTCTCAGCTCCAGCAGAGCTCCTGTGCCAGCAGCCTCTGTCACTAGTCTGTGCCAGCCAGACTAGTCCCCAGGAGTAGAGGTGAACAAGAAAGACTTGTCTTCACTTCACAGACCATGTGTGAA
Organism: Merops nubicus; assembly: GCF_000691845.1. NCBI lineage: Eukaryota > Metazoa > Chordata > Aves > Coraciiformes > Meropidae > Merops > Merops nubicus. The sequence continues at coordinate 14,555 of NW_008630719.1, read as the reverse complement.
GGCAGGCTACCGAGATGTCTCCCAGGGTCTTTGGGACACTGTCTGGTACCAAGAGGAAGCCTACCTCTGTGTCTCCCTGCTCGGGAGGAGCAGCACCTTCGAGTGAATCTCCATCCCCTGTAACTTGTATCTTCTGAGGTCTGCCTTCATCCTCACTGAGGACCTGTGTGCAAGTGGGTGTTGTCTGCTTTGTGTCTCCCTGCTTCCATGCTGGGCTGGGAGCACATGAGGAGTCAAAAGAATCCCTCTGTGATTGAGATGCCCCAGTTATTTTTTCTTCTTCCTCCCCCTCTGCCTCTCTCGTCACTCTAAGAACTCTCACAGGAGAGAATGGGAGAGCTGGACCACCACTCAGCCACTGCCCAGCCACCAGCAGCACCACTGCTTTTGTGCCAGGGATGGGATGGATGGAGGATTATCTTCCTTGTACTGGGACTGAGCCCTGCATGGCTTCCCTGCTGCCTTGGGGAGGCTTGACCTTGGCTGAATGCTGGGTGCCCATTGACCCAGTTTGGTGGGCACCTGGCATCTAGCCAAGGTCAACCCATCATACCCCTGTGGAAAGCCATAATGCGTAGTCCTGCTGCCTCTCCCAGGCAAGCTGCTGTGTCTCTAGGGGAATGTTTGGGCTTTGCAGCCTGCAAAGAGAGCTGCTTGGGTCTTATACTTGGATGCTCCCCAGTTTGGAGCCTCCAAGGACTTCAGGAGTGGATGGATTTGCAGAAGTTGGTGGTGTCCCTGCTGGTCATGCTGGGCCCTTGTCGTGATCCTTAGTCCAAGTGTGAAGCTGTTTCTCAGCCAAGTGCATCGGGAGAGCTGGGAAAGCCCAACCATTGCTGCTGCACGTGGGCGGGCGGGGTCGGTACTTGCCATTTCTGCACAGCAACAGGCGAGTTCTGGGAACGAGAGCCTGCTCCTCCAACAGCCCCTCCTGCCCCATGCCATCAGCCTCCCGGGTGGCACGGCGGTGGCTCTGCACTGTGCCTTCACCAAACGGCCACACCCCAGGCTCTGACACCATCCCTCACCTCCCTGGAGGTATCGTCCGGGTGCCCAGGGCTTACACTCTGCTCCTGGGTGCTCGAGTGTGTCTGGCATGGGCCAGAATGAGCCCAGCCGGGTGGTCCCGCAGGAGGGGGCATTGGGTACCGTGAGAAGATCAGAAAAAGCTGTTTCCTCCTGGCTTGAACCCTGAAGAAACCTGGTGAGGGACTGGCCTGTCCCAGGCATTCCAGAAGCCTGCTCTTGAGGTCACGCTTCCCGCCAGCCCTGGCGCTGGTTCTGCAGGCACGCGTGTGGTGTCCAGACCGCTGGAGCCCGGTGGCTCTTGCCTGCCCGTGCCCCCCGCCGAGGGCGTGCCAGGGCTGCGGGGCCCTTCCCCCTTTCCTGCCAGGCACACCTGGAAGCTCCTGCCCGTACCCCTGGGGTGTTGCCTTTGGGACACGGGGGGCTCTCCCGCGGGCCAGCCGCTTGGGAATGCGTCGCCCCCGTGCACGGGCAGGCTGCCCCCCCGCGCCCGATGGGGGACAAAGCGGGC
>NW_008630719.1:6645-12999 GCF_000691845.1 Merops nubicus | reverse complement strand
CACTGGGAAAGTTTATGGTGAGTTTATGTCCAGCCCCATCCTCTCTGTGGGAGGATGTCTAACGGCGAGGGTTATTTTAAGCAGGATTTGATCTGTCTGCATTGGTTGGAGTGTGGTGGGCATTGGTCAGGAGAGGTGGAGACAGGGGTTAAAAGGAGCACTTAACTCTGTCTCTGCTGGTTCCCATGGGTGGTTCACTGTGGTTTCCTGCATGATGGTGAGTTTATGTCCAGCCCCATCCTCTCTGTGGGAGGATGTCTAACGGCGAGGGTTATTTTAAGCAGGATTTGATCTGTCTGCATTGGTTGGAGTGTGGTGGGCATTGGTCAGGAGAGGTGGAGACAGGGGTTAAAAGGAGCACTTAACTCTGTCTCTGCTGGTTCCCATGGGTGGTTCACTGTGGTTTCCTGCATGGGAAAGCAACTGATTTGTAGGAAAATACAAAAAATCCCACATGCCATTCTGTCCTGGGCATGATAGGGATGTTCATCTGGATTTCTGGGGGTGGCAGGGCAGGAACGGGGTGTGGGTAGGACCCACCACCCCTATAAATGTGCCTGGGATGAGTGGCTGTGGGAAGGTTGTCCCTGCCCGTTGGCTGCAGTGGCTTTGAAGCCCAGTCTCCAGCCATCCTCTGTGGCTTGCTCCAGGGTGCAGGGCTGGGGAAGGGGGGGATGAAGCAGCACAGGCTGCTGTTCGTGTTTCCCCACTCATGGAGCACAGAGGTGGCCGTGGGGTGGTCAGCAGTGGACACTGGAGTCTCCCATCCCAAAAAGCTGCTCTCCTGCCACAGTCCCTGCTGCCTTCTGATGCAGAGCTGCTGTGGGGGGTGGAAGGCTCCTGGCCTGCAGGGACCATGTGTGCTGGTTCAGTTTAACCAGGCTCGTCCTGTGTTTGTTCTTCGTTCCCCCGCCAGTGGGAATGGCCGAGGGCTTTGGAACCTCAAAGCCAGGATGAAGCCCAGCCACAGAGAGCCTTCATCCCCATCTCTGCTGATAGCACAGCCTTGCAGCTGGGAGCTGCCAGAGAAACCCAAACCACAGCCTTTGCAGCGTGACTCCGAAGCTCTTACTGCTCCAAGCAAACACGTTGTCCTCATCCAGCTAGAAAAATGGTTTTAACGGAGAAAATAGGACTTGAATGATGTTTGGGAGTGTGTGTGTGTCAGGGTCTTGCTTTTCTGCTCGGCCTGTCCAGTCGTAGGTCCCTGCTCCTGGGAGCCTGGGCTCAGCTGGGTGCTGGTTTTGGCAGGACAGGGAGCTCCATGGGCTGTGCAGAGCGTTCCCAGAGGCCGTGCCGGGCAATGCTGGGGCGAGGCTGGTCAGCAGTTCGCATGGCTCATAGGGGAAATGAATCGTCCCAGTGCCCCCGCCCGCCCGGGCACCCCGGGTGCCCACCAGTGCCAGGTGCTTCCTGTCTGGGCACGGGCTGACATTTTTGCTGGATGAGACACTTCTGCCAGCAGATGTGGAGCATGTGACGGCACGGGGGACTCGGCTCGAGCTGCAAGTCAGCAAAAGGAGCCCGGCTGCCTGCATGAGGAGGGGGACACCCGTGCCCGCCGTGCTGCCCGGGCATCCCCGGGGAGCCCAGCTGGGGCAGCGGGTGTTACCCACAGCCCGCCCAGGCCAGCAGCAATAACTACCGAAAATGAGATGTTGGAAGGTGAGCTTGGGAGTTGATCCTTGCTGAGGGGAAGGCGTGTGCTGACCCCTGGGCCCCCCTGCAGTGTAGAGGGGACAGAGCGGGCAAGGAGCCAGGGGGAGCAGTGGTGGGGCCCACCCACTACAAACAGCAGCAGGCCTGTGGGGTCTCCCAGCTGTGAGCTTCAAACTGATTGTGAAGAGGGGAAGGCTGAAGCTTCTCTTTGCAGAGGGGTAGCTGTGATACAGAGTAGGGGGGTGGCAGAGCAGCTCCAAGGGTCCCCAGACTGTCCCAGCCCCAACACCATCTCCAGGCTGGAGCTCCACCGCTGCTTTCCTGCTCCACCTCTCTGCTCTCACTTTATTTAGGATGTTTTGGGGACAAATACTTTCATCGCTTAAAAATTGCACTTTTGGGGAATACAGGCTTGTGAAGAACAAGAAACTTAAAGGGTAAAATGAGTTTTTTGTCAATATTGCTGAGTGAAACAATTTGTTTTTTTCACTTTTCTGCATCATTTGAAAGTAAGATTAATCCTACCAGTGGAGACAAAGCCTGGTGCTGCACGGGGTCCAGCCCAGCTCTCTGGGGTGGCAGGAGGCAGCTGGGCAGCACTGGCCACGCATGGCTGGCCACCAGTGGCCTTGGGGCGAGAACTGCCCGTGCAGCTGCGGCGCTGGGCAGCGGGGCGGCTGCATCCACCCCTGGTGATGCTGCTGTCCTCTCTGTGTTCGGAGCATCTCGTTTCGGCACACGTTATTCCCCCTCCGTGTTATTTCAAGCTGGTACTTCCAGGAGATGCTGCCATAGGTATGAGACCTCTGCCCAGCTCGGCAAAGCCAGAGTGGGATTGCGTCAGGCTGTTGTTGCTGAAACGGCACCGCCGGGGCCATGGAGCTATTTTGCTGCCTGAGCTCATTTATTTTTGCTCCCTGCTGCTCCCCTGTGCTTTGCACACAAGGCTCACCAGCTCCCCTGGAGCAGCTGGGAGTCCGTGGTTGTCAGAAGTGGAGTGCTTTGCCCTCCTGCTGGCTCCTTCCCCGGGGAGTGCTGGGGGCTGGCAGGGAGGTGCTGAGCCCCTTGCCTTTGCCTTCCTCCCTGGCTTGGACTCATCAGTCCAGAGGTGCTGTCTTCTGGGCAGCCTGCAGCTGGGCAGGTTGGTGTGACACTGCTTCAGGCTGGCTGTGGATGAAAGCAGCAGCAGCAGCAAAATTTGCTGCAAAGCGGGTTCTCTGCAACACTGCAAAAGTACGCTGTGGTGTCAAAGGGGGAAAAGGCTTTTCTGTCCACTTGTGAAGGAGGAGGGATGGAGGCTGTAAGGGAAAGATGAAGGCTGAAAGGGTAGCCTGACAGTGCACAGACCAGGGAGTGTTAACTCTGAAGCCTGCTGGCTGCAATGATAGCATTAAGGCCCATCTCATTACCAGTCATTTTGCCCAAAGGTGTGCTGCTGTTGCAGTGCCAGGTTGCAGGTCCCACAGGTGAATCCTGTCCCCACCTCCTGCCTAGAACAACCCAAGCTGTGGAAAATACCCCACTGAGCTGACACCAAGTTCCTCTGAGCTCCTCTTTTTTGTTGTCAGGACTTGGGTCAGAGCAGCCAGGAGATATCATGGTTTGGGGTTGGCTGCACCTAAGGATTTAGTCAACTGTGTGCTCAGGGTGGAATTTTCTCAGCATATTGCCAGTCTGGCAGCTGAGAGAGGGCCATGGGGAGGCTGCGTGGTGTTCCCCTCTCACCAGCTGCCCCTTCTTCCCCTTGCAGGACTGCCCCCAGATCCTGCCCTCCACGCAGATCTACATCCCCGTGGGTGTGGTGAAGCCCATCACCCTGATGGCCAAGAACCTGCCCCAGCCACAGTCTGGCCAGCGCAACTACGAGTGCATCTTCCACATCCCCGGCAGCACCACCCGCGTCACCGCCCTGCGCTTCAACAGCACCAGCATCCAGTGCCAGAACACCTCGGTGAGTGCCCGCTGGCCTCAGCCAGTAAGGATTTAGTCAACTGTCCTTCCCGCCCGGCCCGGGCCCTTCCCGGCCGGTTGCACGGCTGGGTTCACTCTCTCACGAGCAGGTAGTGGGGATTCCTGGGGTCTGTGGGGTGCGAGGTGGGCTCTCTCCCACATCCCTCGGGTGCACGGGGAGACTGCTGCTCGGGGTCCTTCCAGATAGGATCAATGCCAGAGCCGCCCCAGAGGAGCCGCCAGGCTTTAGGAGCATTTCCAAGGAAATTGGCTTTGGAAAGCTGAAGAAAGTTGCCTGGGCTGGAGCCAGCTGGCCCGGACGTGCCGGAGCATTGCCTCCCCCTTCTCTCTGCTGCTCTTGCTCCCCTGACACCCAGGCGTCCCGCTTTACGGGCGGATCGCACTAACGCCTTCTCCATGTCCTGCTGCACACACGCTTCCCGTGTGCAGCCGTGCCTGCCAGCCCCAGCAGTGCTTCCCTCCTCCCCTGCAGTCCCTCTCTGACTGGCTCCGACCGGCCGCTACCCCATCCCGAAGTGGGAGGGCGTCCGCAGCCCCTCGGTGAGCTCTGCGTGCCCCTTGCTCTGCAGCAGTCCCCTGCAGGGAGCACCAGGCTCCCCGGTGAACCCGCCCGGGGTGCAGGACCCACCCGGGAGCTGGCGCCGCTCAGCTCCTCGGCTGCCCTGCTGGGCTCTACACCGACCTGGCCTCATCCTCAGGGAGCCCACCCCTCCCTCCTCCCTCTCGTTTGAGCCTTTTAAAATCTGTTCTCCATTACTCACACTGCGAAAGCTTGTTTGCAGCCAAACACCAGTGCCCATCCCTGCTCCCTTCGGTGGCACAAGTAATGTTTAGAGGCTAGGGAAGATGCCCTGGCTCCCTCCCTCCCTCCCCTGTGCTGCTGGGCTGCGGAGCCTTTGGGCAGGAGCAGCATCCTGAGTTGCTGCCTCCTGCCCCAGCCGGCAGTGCCACGGGTGCCGTGCTCCGGGGCTCCTCCTCGGTGAAATGCCCTCATGTGTGCCAGGAGCAGAAACGTTCCCCATCCTGGCCGGCAGTGCTGCGGGGCTCTGTGCTCGGCCTGGAGGCTGATGCAGGCAGTGGCACAAAGTGCAGGCTCCAGGGAGCAGCAGGACTAGAGCAGTGTCTGCAGGGCTCTGCTTCAAGAAGCCATTAGCAAGGCAGCTTAGGCAATGGTTTGTCATCTTGCTGCTCTGTTCAGGGAAGAAAAGAAGCTGCCTGGTGGAGAAGGCTTGGCTGCTGCTCCCTGGTGTTGACTACAACCCTCACCAGGGCTGTGTAGTACACATCTGCCCCTGGACCAGGTCTTTACAGTCACCTGCACAGCTTGATGTTACTGCTTCAAGGGAACATGATGGATACATGTGTGAGGAGATATGATGGTGGTGGGGATCCCTTCTCTGGGGTCTTGTAGCTGCTCATAACCAAACTTGGTTGCTATGTCTCCATCACAGCCATGTGGGAGGCTTCCTGGGGGTTAACCAAGCCGCTCTTGTCCCAGCAGAAGGCCAGTTACCTACTTGGTTGTCCATGGGCTGTTGTGCAGTGTGTCCATGCCTGGCCCCACTGTTGGAGTGTCTGCAGCTGGAAATGGGCTGGAGGGACCATTGCCCTGTTGCAGAGCATGGAGGAAAGGTGGCCTCTTTGTCCCAGAGAGGTCACCCAGCCTGCAGGGACCCTGGCTGAGTGCAGAGCAGCATCAGCATCTGGGAGCCAAAATAACACCTGCCTGGGGCACAGGAAGACTGCGGGGAAAGCTGATGTTGGCTCACAGACCTTCATACCTCGAGGTGATGTGGCGATCCCCAGCTTTGCAGGGACACCTTGTGAGCCCTTGCCTGGCCAGAGTCCCTCAGCCAGCCCAGGTTCCTGCCAGGTCTCCTCTGCCTGCAGCTGGCAGAGCTGGCAGCTCCCTCCTGCTTGATTCTCCAGCGTGAGGTGTGGCTCAGTTTGGGACAGTGTGTGCTGCAGGATGCTCCCTGGAGCTGTGTGGTGCCAGCAGCAGCAGCCAGATGGCTACTGTGGGGTGCTGGGGGCGAGGTGCCTGCTCAACAGCAGACCTCTATCTGAGAAGTAGGGCTTGGAATGGGGAGTTATGGATCATTTGGACTCATTTCCCCACAGTAAGCTTCAATTTTCAAGGCAGGAGGGAGAGGCAGAAGCCAAACCCACTGCCTGTGTTTCCCAGTGGGTGTGTGGCTGCTAGCACTGGTGTCAAAAGCTGCACGGCCCCTGCAGCTCTTCTCCAAAAGGGTAGGACAGCTTGAGGTGTGCCTGTCCACCCTGTGGTCCCCACGCAGAGCTGAGGTGACCGACACCTTCTCCTGGGAAGATGCTGGAGAGCGTCGGGGTGCGCTGTGGCTGTGTGGGCACGGGAGCGGGTGGCAGCAGCTCTGCTGGGCCACGGTCTCAGGCAGGAGAAGTGGCTTTCAGGTGCAGGGTGGCTTCACGGATGGAGGAAGAGAATCTTGGCTTGAAAGAAGCTGTCTTGCTTTCAGGGTCTGCTTGCCCACTTTAACAGGTGAGGGCATTTAAGCAGGCTGGTTTGTGGCGTGGGGGACTCAGACTCACACTTCTGTGATGTTTGTCTCCCCTCTGTCTTTTTAGGCAGTCTGGCTGGCTGGTTGGTAGCACTTCAGGCTCCTGTGCAGTCATCCGTCCATGACTTGCTGGACTCTTGCTTTGGGTTAGGATTTTAGGTCTTGCCTGGTGTGGAGGATTCTAAGG
>NW_008630719.1:0-6614 GCF_000691845.1 Merops nubicus | reverse complement strand
GATGACACCCGCCCAGCCAGCAAGTGAGGAGTTGGATGTCCTCTCCTCGGGAAGGCGTTTAAGCACACTTTGTTTACAGGCGTTCAATGGGATCTGAACAAAAGGTTAATTACTCTGTGGAATTAGGGATGCTTTCCTGAATTGAGGGTGAATGGAAGGGATAATGCGTCAAGTCTGCTTAAAACTCTTTGCCTTTTGTTTAGTTTCAGTGCTTGTCAAACTCCAATGACTTGTTAGCACTTTGAATAAAGGACATCTTGGTTAAATATTCAGCAGTCCTTCATTAAGGTTTGAGTGTCGACTCTAAACGTCGTTTGAGACACCCAATAGATCTTCAGCTCAAGGGAAATGGAGCCTTGTGTTCTCCACACACCCCACGGCAAAAAACAAGCAGAAAAAAACCTTTTCTGCCTTCTCACTTTGGTCTCTTTCTGCTCTTCAAAATGAAGGGAAAACTACTCCTAAGGTTTTCCATCTGCATCCTAAAGAAGTGAAAAGGAAAGACAAGCCTGACTATGAAAACTAGATTCTTGGCCAGTAAACTGTTTTTTTGTTAATTAGTTACTTTTAATCTTCTGGAGGCGGACGTTTCCAGGCTTGCTTCTCAAGCAGTATGAGAAGCCTGTCTCAAGCCTGTCTCAATGTGTGCAGGTAGTGCCATTTTCTAAGCATCCATACCTTTGGCTTTCCCCCATCTCTCAAAGGGGGTTCATCCTTCTGAATGGTGCAAAAATTAAACAGTTTTGCGGTCTGGAAGGAACCACAGTCCTGAATCTGCACTACTGCTTGTAACATTGGACTTCATCCGATTTAGTCCTGGCCTTGGCAAAATGGCCACAGGTGTTTCTTACAGCCATGAGTTTGGCTTTTTCTCCCCAGAATGTTTCCCCTTCAGGCTGAAATAGCCCCAGAGCTGCTATTTCCCTTTAAATGTAAAAATAGGAAGAACCCCTGTTCTCCTTTGTGTGAGCATTTGAGTTTGTCATCTCAGCACTTTAAATTAAGCCTCACGCCTCAATAATTTCCCTTTCCTTTTATCCACGTGGTGAGGAGCAGCTGTGTCACCTCCCTGGCTCCCTTTTGGCTCCTTCCTCACTGATCCCCCTGGCACAGGCAGCCCACCCTGCCCACATGTTTTGGCTGTGGCTGCAGAGGTCAATTCCCTTAAGCTCAGGTCAGGATGTTCGCCCAGGAGCAGCTTATTCCCATGGCAAGGTGCTGTGGTGGGTGCTGAGCAAGCTGAGCTGGTGGGGTGGGCACGCAAGTGGTACCCAATGTGGGTCTGGAGTGGCCAGCTCCAGGTGTGGGTCTGGGGAGACTGACAAGACCTGGGAGATTTATGTTTTCTGGGTATTTTTTTTATTGTGGTGGAGTCTGGGAGTTGTTCTGACATAGTCCCAAGGGTCTCGGGTTCTCACTTGCACCCTGCCAAATTTCGGACAGGAGGAATCCAGGCGAAGAAGTTTGTGTGTGGTGGGGGAGGGAAGGAGGAGATTTATTTGGAAAGAGCAAAAGGAGATCCAGAATCAGAGGCCAAGCGTTGCCGTCAAGTTGGGCTGTTGTGTGGATGAGGGTATTTGACTAGGCCTAGGGTGTATTTATAGAGGAACATAAATCATACCCACGTGCCCCATTCTGAGCACCACACCTCCAGTACATGTATCTCTAATTAACCAGCCATGAAGAGGGAAGCAGGATTGGAGCCCACAACCCCAGCACCGTTTGCCAACAAAGCCGTGCTCCCCATCCTAGCCGTGCCTACATTTATCTTTCCTGCAGCAGTGTTTAAAGTGAAAAGGGAGTATCAGGAGAGTTTGATAGGATCCAATTAAATTCCAGCAGATAAAATAATGATGAATTGCAGTTGAGCCCTGGCGAGACGCGATGTACATTACTGCTGTCCCCGTAGTGCGGGGAAGGAGTTGAGGTCATCAACTGCAGAAAAATAGGACACAGCTGCAGCCCAAGTGTTTCTCAAGAAATGCAGCCCAGGGGGATGGTGCATGTGGGAGGGGGCGGAGGGGTTACAAGGGAAATTTGGATGTGTGGGTTTGCTCACAGAGGAGCAGCCCCTCCGCTGCCCTCCTCGGGACTGGGATGTGTCACTGCAAGGGGTGTGCTGGTTGAGGGGCCTCCCTGCCTCCTCTGGGCTGGGAGGAGCTCGTGTCTTGTCCAGTTGGCATGGCACTTGCAGGAGCATCCCGAAGTACATCTCGTGTGATCTGTCTGCAGATCTGGGGTGACCCTTGCTGGCTGCAGCTCTGTCCCCTGGGATCGTGGCTCCCTGGAGGCATCTTTGTGGAGTGCTGAATCCCTCATCCCAAGGGGAGCTGGGTGGCTCTCAGTGCCCATTGCTAATAATTGGCTGGGGAGCAGTGGGCTTGCTAGAACCGAATGTGCCATCTTCAGAGGAGGTGGTACCCACAGCCCTTGCAGGGTGCTGGGCTGGTGGGCGTCTGCTTGGCGGCAGGTTGAGCATGAGAATCAGAGATGTGAGAAGCACACAAGGTTGTTGGCTGTTTGTTGAAAAGATGCTTGAGATAAGTTTGGGGCAAAGAGCATTGAGAAAGGCTTAGCAAGGAGTCCTCTTGTCTGAACCACATCCCTGCAGAAGGAGACCTTGCTGGGAACAGCCGTATCAGGGTTGGTGGAGGTTGTGCATCCTCCGTCAGCCCTTCCATGCTCACCGTGTAGACTCTTCTGGAGGGGGACAGAAAAGCTGGCCAGGTTAGGTAAGGAGCCAAGCAGCTCACATCTCTGTTGCTGACTCATTTGATGACATCGTTTCTCCCATCCCCTTCTGTGGGCTGTGCAGCCCGAGAAGGTTTCTCTTTGGGGCACTGTTGGTTTGCTCTCGGGGCCATGACTGGTTTTTGCTCCCAGAGCAATGTCGCTTTCCCCTAACTCAGCCTCCTGGCAGTGTCATGCTGCATCATCCTTCAGCACGGCGGGGAAGGGTAGAGGGAAGGGTGGCCTGGCAGCAGGACTGCCTGGGTAGGTGCATCTCCCAGCTCACACCCACCCTGACCTCCCCTCCCCTCCCCTGGCTCATTGCCAGCCACTGTGATTGATTAGCGGGAGGTTAATCACAGTTCTGTATTTAACGGCTGGTTAGCGCTGTGTTAGCTGGAGGCAGGGAGGAGCTCCTGTGACCAGGCTGTCTCTGGGCTCTTGTGTCCATCCCGTGGGATGGACAGGTTGGTAAGCACACTCCTGCCTGATCCCCACCAACTGTGGGGCTTCCAGAGCTGGAAAGTGGCCACTGCTTTGCTCAGCTGCTGTGGCCTGGATGCTGCTGCCTCCTCTGGCTGTACCCGTGGGTGCAGAGGGCACCTTCTGCCTGCTCTACAGTGAGCCTTTTGAAAAGGTCCTTCAAAATAAGAGGTGCTTCGGAAATCAGAGCGGGATCCCAGGAGGCTGAGCTACGAGCCCCTGCCCACATGCAGCTGAGCCGTGGCTCCAGCTCCAGTATCCTACAGGGACCAGTAGCGGCATCCAACCCCTGGACGCACTGCCCATCTCCACAGGGCAGGCGAGAGGCTGCTGGTGGACACGCAGACACCGAGGACATGGTTTTCATCAATATCTACATTGCCTTGGTGATCTTATGCCACAGTGCCAGCTGGGGCGATGGCTCCTGCCTTCTGCTTCCTCCCACACGGTCCTGTGCTCCTGGCTGGTCCCCAGCTCCACACCACAGCAAATTCAGCATCCTTGGCACAGTGTCCTTTCCCAGAGGGACACCATCTCTTGTGCCATTGCCCTGTTGCTGTCTCAGAGCCGGTATGTGAAGAGTTAATGCTCTCCCTCCCTCTCCTCCTATTCTTCCTCCAACCCACCTCCCAGAAGAACTAATTTCCAAAAGCAGCCGGGGCAGAGAGATGCAAATAAGTGTTTTGGACAGCTGCAGGCTGGATGCCTTCCCGAGATGCCAGGGCCCCAAATGAGACATGTCAGAGTACAAATTGAAAATGCCAATTTCACTTACGCTGCCACGTGGCTCGTCACAGCTAAATTCTGCTCCGGCGCTGCCACCGCCCTCCTCAGCACACGCTCCCTTCTCCTGCCAGGGGATGGTCTCTGCTCCTTGCTGTGAGTCTGGCTGGCTCCTCGTTGTGATCCTCTTGGGGATGTCCTTGGGTGGATGTAGGACAGAGGAAGGTGAACTGATCTGTACTCCCAGCCCTGTTTCTGCTCCATCTTTCCAGGCGTGGTGATGGGAATGTTGCTGAGAGGCTCTGATTGTAGATGGTATGGAGATGTGGCTGGAGGTCCTCTGAGCAAACACTACAGGCAGGGCTGTGTCTGAGAGGCTGATTGGTGGGGGCGATGGGCTCTTCCTGTGCAGGGGAGGTGGTCATGGAACTGTTGGGTGCTCAAGAAGGGGTTGAGTTTGCAGTTGGATGTCTTACACCTCAGAGCTGCTGCACACAGTCAGTCAGCAGCAGCCTTCACCCCTGGAATGGGCTGCATTTTGGGATCCTCCACCCTGTGTTTGGGTAGGGTGGCCCCTGGACTGCTAGCCAAAAGCATTGGAGGTGTAACTGAGGACCAGATTTGGGTTCTCAGTTGCACCTTGTAGGGTTGAGGGAGGCAACAGATGTGTTGATGTAGCCCTGTCTCACATGGGGCACGTGCCCTGTTCTGGTGCTGTGTCTGATGCTGGGCCGTGGCTGGTGATGCTGCCTGGTTGGGAGAGACTCAGCATGGAGGGAACAGTCTTTGCTGGTGAAGCAAGAAGGACTCAAGCATGTCTTGCTTCCCACAGCCACCTGGGCACTCTGGCTTCCTTTGAGGGCCACATCCCTGCCTTGTCTGCAGGGGTGGAGCAAAACAGCCCCACCGGAGTGGTCCTTGGTGCTGGCAGGGGACTAATTTGCTCTGTGGGGCAGCAGCTGGGGCAATGCTGGAGGATTTTGAGGCCACCTCCTCCAGACAGTGCACAGGGGCTGTGAATGCTTCCCACAGCCACCTGGGCACTCTGGCTTCCTTTGAGGGCCACATCCCTGCCTTGTCTGCAGGGGTGGAGCAAAACAGCCCCACCGGAGTGGTCCTTGGTGCTGGCAGGGGACTAATTTGCTCTGTGGGGCAGCAGCTGGGGCAATGCTGGAGGATTTTGAGGCCACCTCCTCCAGACAGTGCACAGGGGCTGTGAAAGGCACTGCTGGGGCCGGCCGGAGGTGGGGGCCAGGCTGGGGCCGGGTGAGGCCTGCCGCTCCCTAACGAACTCCAGCAGCACATGAATCATTCATTTAATCTCTCCTGACACGCCTGTCATCTTCCCGGGCGAGGAGCGGGGAATCTCTTGCCGAAGGAGGTCATTAGCTGTCAGGATGGTTCCGACTGCCTTCCTGCCTCCGTATCGATTGGAGCTCTCCGCCTGCGCGGGGCTCGCCTGGGGAATGCTGATGGGACTGCCCGCGCTGGGGCTCGCCTCTCAGGCGGGGAGAGGAGTTTGGGTGGGGAGGAGGCGTGGCCGGGCTGGCAGGAGCAGTGGAGGTGGGGATGTCGGGATGGTAGTCGGTTGCTAGGGCCTAGTGTGGGTTTGGGGGTCCCCTGGAGCTAGCTGAGGGGTGGATCCCCCTATGTCACATCCCTACATGGGTGTTCAGGGGATCAGGGTGGTGGTGCCAGTCCTGGATGCTCTGCACAGGTCTGTAGAGGTCTACTTTCCAAAGATCTTTTCAGAGGGGTGGGGTGGCAGCAGGCTGGTGTGCCTGGCTCTGTCCCATCTGCAGCCAAGTGGCCGTTAGTGTTATGTTGGTGTGTTAAGGGTGATGGAGCTGGAGGGCACCACATGTGACAGCCTCCCCCCAGATATCCAGCCTGTCCTCCCTGGGCGTCCCTACTGACAAGTGTGATCCCAGACATCTGACTGAGCATCCCTGGAGTGGGGAGTACATGAGGGGTGGCTCGGGTGCCTGGCTGGGGGAGCTACGTGTGTGCCACAGGAACACCATCTGTTTCCTCCTCTCCCAGCAGCAGCATCAGACCCTTGGGTTAGTGGGGTTTGGGTCTATTTAGGAGCCCTGCGTCTTGCTTATTTATCCTTTTTCACTAGTCCAGCCTACTGGTTTGCATGTGCTCTGTCCAGTGCTTTGACCAGTGGCTGTTAGACCTGTCTGTTCCTAGCCAGCGAGTCCAAGCCAGGCCCCCATCCCTCTCCTTGGGGTCTTTCACTTCGCTGATTAACAATCTTTGCCTCTTCTGTCCCCTCCTGCAGTATTTCTATGAAGGAAATGACATCAGTGACCTGCCGGTCAACTTGTCTGTGGTCTGGAATGGGAACTTCGTCATCGACAACCCTCAGAACATCCAGGGTGAGTGAGGGGTGAGATGGGGGTGGGAAGGCAGTCCCCTCCAGCCCCCTTTCATCACAGCTGGCACTGGAGCCTTAGGGGGGGTGCGCTGCTCTGCCTGCGTCGAGCAGACGTGTCTATGAACAAGAGGCTTTTCTCCAGGAAGCTCTGGGAGAGGGCTCCAAGCTCTGCCCCGGCACTGAGTCAAGGCTGCTGGCGCCTCCTGCACACGGGGGCTTCTGCCCGGGCACTGGTGGCCCGTGCACAGCGGGAGGGGCTGAGAGCGGGTGCCCCCAGCGCCCGGGGCAGGGAGTG
>NW_008630718.1:6504-20415 GCF_000691845.1 Merops nubicus | reverse complement strand
TCACCCGGTGACCCTCATCATCAAGGCTCCCAACCAGAAATACACCGACCAGACCATTAACTGCTTTCTGGACTGGACTGTGGGCAAGCTAAAGTCTCACCTCTCTAAAGTCTACCCCAGTAAGCCGGTGAGTTGTTGGCCAGTCCTTGCTCCTCACTGCTAGGACTGGTCCTGCACTAACTTGTGGACAGACCGTGAAGGATTTTCCTTAGGTGCTCTCCAAAACAAACAGGAGTCCTACTGGCAAAAAGCGACCCGTGTAAGGGTGGTGGCTGGCTATCTGCTGTCAGGGACGTTGGCTGTATAAATAGCTGCTCTTTTATATGCTTTAAGAAGGTCACGGTGTGGCATCCTGAAAGGTGGTGTCGCTGAGGATGCTTATTAGTGCTCCATTCAACTTTTTGAGGAACTAGATTTTAGATATCGCAGTTAAGTGACTTAAATTCCTGTAAATGGAAGAGTTATGTCTAAAGTAGTCACAATATAACTGATACAGATGAAGTTATCTCAGTCTAGTGAGTTCACTGAGGTGTGGAGCAGATGTTTATTCATAATCTTTATAGGATGCTGGAAGGGACCTCAAAAAGTCATCTAGTCCAACCCCCCTGCAGGGAGCAGGGACATCCCCAACTAGATCAGGTTGCTCAGAGCCCCATCAAGCCTGATCTTGAATGTCTCCAGGGATAGCAACAATATTATTTGAAATGTGCAGTTGAACCATCTCCAGAACTATTTACTTCTTTTGTTCCTCTCTTAGAATAACCACTTTTTTGAGGTTCTGCTGAAAAAACCTGCTCTTGGACATTTTATGGACTTCTATGACAGTTGTGGCTGTATTTTGAAACTTGATATAAATCCCTACACCTTATTTTTCTTCCCTGAGAAAAATACAGTGTACTTGTAAATTCCTGTAGGTTCCAAACTTGGCAATTCAAAAGAGGCTGTGAAAAACATACAGATGATAATAGGTAATACTGTACCTGTTTAGAATGGCCATCCTATAAAAAAATAGATTTGAAAATTTGTTCCAGAAAACTGTATGAAGGGAGTGACTTTGCCTCCATGCTGCAGCAGCATGTGAGGCCTAGACCTTGCTGTAGGAAACAGCAAAGATTGCATTTGTTGTGTAAATTATCAGTATTCACCTAGGAAAAGAGACTTACCGGGGGAGGTTAAATAGTAGCTTTGTGTCTCCAAGGGGGTTTCTGCTTTTTGGAGAAAGAAGAAGAAAAGCAGTCAACAATTTGGGCTGCGCAGGTGGAGATCTGCTAAGCAGGGTTTGAGAGTTTGTGGGTTTAGTTCTTGCTGTGAGTAATGCTCTCTGCTGAGAGCAGAAACAAAACACAACTTCAGCTGATTGCTGCTGCTTCCTCCTCGCTGGGAGCCTCTCCTTTGACATTTTTGTGTTTAAACACTTGCTTTTTGACTCATCTTATGATCCTGTGAAATTTGGCTTCTAGGAGGAACCCTTGACAAACAAGAGGGGTTTTATGTTGCAGCTTTTGTAGGTTTTAACCACGAGTGTGATATTAAATTTCAGTTTTCTGGAACATCTTTCTTCTGTTGAAACTCGATTCCTCAACGTGCCTCTCCTTGTTGAAATGACCAGTTTAGAATCCCTGAAGTTTTTCTGGATGAAAGGATGAGGAGTTTTCTTTAATGAAAATTATCTCAGCGATTCCAATTTCATTTAGATTGACTTTACTTGCAATTAAAATATTAATTGAACACGATATTTCATAGAACTCTTCAAATTACAGTAACAACATGGGAGCAGAGAAGGGTGTTTAATGAATGTCTCCTATGTATAGTAAAATCACAAAGTGTATTTTTAGCTTGATTTTTTTTTATGTTGAGCATTACTGCTTTTTTTTTTTAAATTGGTAAAAATCTTTGTGCTTTTAGGAGCTCCTCTTGCTTTTTTTTTTGAGTGTTTTTAAAACCAGATCAGTGTCAAAGGCTTGTTGATCCAATTTCTACATTCCCAGAGTGTTACAGTTCCTGCAAATAATTTCTGTTCCAAGGCTATTTTAGGAGTGTGAGAGTCCATCACAAGACAGATGCTTTACACAGGTACTGCAGACTTCTTGAGGCTGGTGGTGTAAAATAGAAATCATTTGCTCTCACTGCTAGGCACAGACTTTCAACTTTTCATGTGTGGCTTGTACCACATTCTCCTGTAGGCATCTATAAATTAATCAGGCTGATGATAACTCTAAATGCTGTCATTAAATTTACAACGTATTAAGGATATAGCTTCTGAAAATGAGGTGGTTCAAACAGGCAAATGAGAAGTTAAGCCTTGAGGCAGTGTTGTTTGAGATTTTTCTAGCTTAATTTGTGTAAAAAATTGGCTAAATATGTAAAATTCCAAGTGTAGGCAGATTTTTTGTAGTTAATGAATTGGTATACTTACTAAAATAAGCTAAATGGGTTTAAAACAGGCTTGAATTAGTTTATGGATCTGTACTAAGGTTCACATTCATCAATAGATTTTTTTTTTCCCCCCTCGACTGGGCCAATTTTTCATAGCTAGAGTACTGCAATTACAGCATCCCTAAATGAAATGTTTATTTAAGAAACCAAAACTTGGAAAATCAACCTGAATGCCTCAATCATTCGGTGCATTAACCACTGCAGTGATTACACCCATGAACATTTAATTGAACTGCTCATTTCCTGTAGTCCCTGTCACCTACCACGTTGTGGTTGGATTTTTATGAGCAGGAGGGAGGCTGAGTGACCAAAATATTGTAGCAGGACCAGAGGAGCTCAGAGATGAGTTCTAAAGAAGAACTAAGCTCAGCTTGGGTGGGTTTGGTAACGTGCTGGGTGTAGCTCATTTGGACTAAGCTTTGGAGAAGGAGTTTTGTTTGAAAAACTGAAGAAAAATAAAACCCACTAGCTGTCGAATTCTTAATTTTAAATACTTCTTTTTGGTTTATGAGCTGAAAAGTGGCTTCCATCTCAGTCTAAACTTTAGGTTCTGGGATTGTTTTATCCGATGCGGTTTGCTTGCTTTTGAAAAGCTAATGATTTTGGGGTTTTTTTTAATAAAAGTGTTTTTCCATCACAGCTGAGTGTTTGGGCTAGCAGTGAGCAGGCTGTGCCTTGAAGCAGGAGGCACGGTCGTGATCCCCCTCTGGCAGAGGATGACTCGAATGCCTTTTCCATTTACTTTGGCACGTGTGAAGCCCTGTGTTTTCACATTTATCACCTCTTTTTCCATCTGCTTTTAAACCCTCCCCTCCCATTTCAGAGTTCCAGGAGGACTTTCACCCTGAGAACTGAGTGATGATCCTGTAGTGCACAGTTAGGTATTTAAATGATGCAGGGAGGAGTTTGGGGTTTAAATCTTCCCCCATTAATGTCTCTAGCTTAACAGGGTTGATAATGCTCAACATCCACGTAGCCTTTTCTTCTGTGGCTTTGCAGGGAGCTGGGAATAGCACTGAAAGTATGTAGTAGCCAGCTTTGAGGGGTCATTTTAATCGAGCAGTTTCTTCTCTGTAGAGTATTTGCATTAAAAAACCAACTAGTGTTACCTGTGAAATGTTTGAGGAGGTACTTAATTAGGTGGGGTCGAGGGAAGGCTCATACTTGAGGCACTGAAGAGAAAAATCTGCATTTGACCGTGTAGAAAGCTGTGTGATGAGTGGGACAGGCAAAAAAACACTCCCTTGCTCTGTTGGTTAGTTTGGGGTTTTTTTTTGTTACTGTATTTTGCCTGTTCTGTTTTAGTTGCTTATCTGTTGTAGTTAATCTCCAGCTAATCTATCTCAGGACCCAGCTCAAGGTTTCTGAGACTTTTTTCCCCCTGTACTGTGAGGCTTACAAAAATAGTGTAGCATGCCAGCAATGAAAAATGTTTCTAAACAGTTCTGTGTTATATGTGGCAGGTTATGCTTTTATTTCTTAAAGACATGGATTTAATCATGAATGGCCAGGGTGAAATGAGGAAAAGGAAAAACAGTTAAAGCAAAAGTTTCTTAGGTTTAATGTGTGCTTTTATTGAAAACTTTCTGACAGCATGAACTGAATCGAGTGGGGTTGGGGTTTTTTATTTAACCAAGTAACCTGCCCAGTGCTTTAGTGTGCTGGACATTGGCACCTTAAATAGCTTTCTTTTGAAATAAGTCATTATCTCTTCCATGTAGAACAGTTAAAAAGTTATGACCTTGTGAATAATGTATCCTTTCTTTAAATAAGTGTTTATCGTTGTCATTACTAAGGAATTTTAAACTCTGGAGGTGTAAGAACAGGCACAAAGGCTTACCAAAGTTTGAAGAATTCCTTTTGCTGCCACATGTTTTTTAATGCTTTTCTCCTTTTTTCCTCTTGTGATTGTTATTTTTTTTTTTTTTAAAATCTAATACTATTTTTGCTTAGGAGGTGGGGATGGAAGCAGGAGCTAACAACAAAAATTCCGTGTTGAAATTTTGTGCCCTTCTAAATTATCATTCCATCATTCTAACTGCTTTTTGTTTTGGTTTTGTTTTTTCTTTGCCCCAGCCACTTCTGCACGTACTTTTTCAGCGAGTGCCTGGCAGTGGGAGTAGGGTACAGAGCAAATCTTTAAAATCTTCTTTAAAAGAAAGGAATTTTTGGATACTCTTGATAATTCACTGAGCAGCATTTGCCACTTAAGTGTTGCTAATTGTTACAGCACTCTTGCTGAGTGCATAATAGCAGATTTCTTTTTCAGAATTAATGTGCACACTGGACTTGTGAAGGCTCAGAAATGTTTTTAAGGCTGTCTGTTGGTGGTTGGAACTGTTAAGGATTTTCTCATCTGCAAATGTTCTCTCCAGCTGTATATCTGTAGAGCAGGAAAAAGCTAAATTCCTTTCTTTGTCCCATCTCCTAGTCTACAAAGGATCAGAGACTGGTGTATTCTGGCAGACTGCTTCCTGATCATCTGCAGCTGAAAGATGTTCTCAGAAAAGTAAGCTTTATATCCACACCATATGATATTTGATCAACCCCCCCTTTTTTGGGAAATAGGGATTGAGATTTATGTCACTTAGCTTCAAATTTTCCTTGTGTTGTCCTGGGAGATGTAACCACGTAACGTTGATGCATTCTGGAAAATCCATGTAGGGATGTGGTACTTGTGGTTTGAGGCACATTTCCAGTTGGTGGGAGAAGAGGAGGTGGTGTGAGTCCCAAACAAGTGATGTCATGTGGGGTGACCTTCAGAGCCCCATCCAGCCTCACCTGGGATGGTTCCAGGGATGGGGCTTCTGCCACCTCTCTGGGCAGCCTGGGCCAGGGGCTCACCACCCTCAGTGTAAAAAAACCTCTTCCTTATATCTGGTATTTCTCAGCTATTAACTATTCCTGGTGATGTTTAAAAGTTTGTTGATTCTTCCATTTTCTTATTTTTTTTTTATTCTGCTGTTTCATTTCAGAAAATTTTACTCATCTAACTTTGGATATTTCAGCCAACATTTAAATGGAATCCAAATCCTGAATACATGTCATGTAGGAAATCTTGAAATACATGCACTTGGATCTCAAATTGATTCAAATTGATGCTAGCCAGGAAAAGGGATTTCATTCAGTTAGTGAAGTTCTTAAAACTGTGTAAATTAAGAAAATATTTAAGGCAGATTATTAAAATTTCATTTCAGTTTTGATGGTAACAGAAAACATTAAGTTGGGTAAGTCTTTAAACTCCTTGTAAACAGATCAGGATACATCCATGGCTCTCTTTGGAAACTATTTTGGATCATTAAACAATTACACAGTATTTAATGCTGTGAAACAAGTAAGCTTTGTCATACAGTGCCTGGGTGTTGGCAATGACACATTTTTTTGTAATACTTAGAGGTAAAAATCAATATACAAACTTCAAGAGTGGGTGGGTTGTGTTCTGGGGTTTAACATTCCAGGAAGCTTGTGAAGGAGAATTAATGCTTTAGTGAAAGGGGGACAACTGAACTTCAGTGTTGAGAACCCAGTGCAAGTGTTCTTACTTCATCATCTCCATTGTGAAATAGATTTAATTAAATTGGATTTCACTGCTTACCCCAAAAATGATTTAAATTTACTATGTGTAGGTTTACTAGAAAGCTGGAGCTGTTGCCAAGCAGTGTGTGTCCTGTACATACACTGAAAATTTCATGGAAGTGCTTCTCTCACTGAGCTCCAAGCCTAGTTCTGCTTGTGAAGGGCAGAAATGAAGCCTGGATCCTCTGAATGCACTTGGCCTGCTTACAGCAGACTGGGTGTAGGAAACACAGGAGCTCTCAGGAGCTTTTGGGGAAGAAACTATTTCTTGTAAATGCAATCTCATTGCCATGTTATTTTGGTTTGCTCAGTTATAAATACCTAACATAACCTAAGAATTTACTACATCTCATCATTTAGCTCCCTAATACTTGCTCTTTGATACTGAGTATTGTAACTTTGCTGATATAAACCCCCCTGAGGCTGGAAGTTGTGGCACTCTTCAAGCATAGCAGTGCCCAACTCATTCTGGAAAACAGAAATACATTGCAATTAACTATCAGATTTATCAGATTGGATAAAGCTCTACACTGTAAGCTTACAAGTAATGTGTCCAGCTTCCTCTGCCTTTCCAAGTGGCATAAATTCTCATCTAGAAAGCAGGTAACGAGTTAGGTTAAAAGCTTCTGATGTGGTTCTTTATTCCTAGAGATTATTTATGATAAAATGTGTCAACAATTTTAATATAGCTTAAAAAACCTCCTCCAATCTTGGTATTTCTAAATGTCATCTCATCAAAAACTGCAGCTTGACTGCACCATGCTGATTGCAGAAGAGGATGGGGAGGAGTTGATGGTTTTCTTGTTTAAAATGTGGTTCCTGAGGAAGCTGTAGGGTGCAGTTTAAAGATATGGCCATAGCTGTCCTGGTTGCTATGGCCATGTTAGCTCAGGCATGATGATCTCATGGGGTGGTTTTGGTTGGCACAGTGGAACAGCTTGGGACTGAAGTTGTTGGGGATCCACACCATGAATGTTACCTTCACAAAGCATGTTCATGAAGAACTGTCCTGGCCTGCTGACTTGCATGCTGATGTGGCTTCAAGTGGTGCCACTCATTCAATCCCTCACTTCCAAATTTCTAGGGATTCTCATGTCCCTGCAGTTGGACTTGATGATTTTGGAGGTCTTTTCCAACCTTAATGATTTTAAGTCCCATCTAGTGCTGCAAACAACATTCCCTGACTGTGGAATATCTGCAGGGGCTCTTCAGGTGAGGTGGAGGGAGTGGCTGGTATGTTTTTCTTACCTCAGCTTGTGAAATACCAGCACCTCCATTATTCATTTGTCCTGATGTCTTTGTTGAATGTAAGTTTAAGCAATTTAAGTGAATATTCAATATATTATTGTGGACAGCTGCTAAGAAAACAGTTGTAAAGCAGTGGGCTTGTGCTAGGCTCAAATTTTGCTTTGGGGGCTCTCCATTTTGTGTTTCTTTACTGATTGCAAATGCAGCTTTGAAAGTAGATTTTTAAAGACAGTTTATGCTTTTAAATTTCCTAAATATTGTTACTTTAGCTCTTCAATCTCTTTAATTTTTAGCAAGATGAATATCATATGGTTCATCTGGTATGTGCTTCCCGGACACCCCCAAGTTCTCCAAAACCCAGCACCAGTAGAGAAGGTCCCGGAGCTTCAACCTCCAGCAGTAGCTCAGTGAGTTGTTTCCATGCACAGAACATGCATTTCTTCTACTCTGGGGAAGCTTTCCAGGAATTTCTCTTTGGAGTTTTTAAAAATCTGACTGTAAAATAGTGTGGTGAAAGTAGAGCATGCTGTGTGAATTTGTACAATTAGGCTTGATTACTTAAGAGTGTGATTTTATTGAAATAAAGGTGAGCTTTTCCCAGATTGTAACACACTTATGTTTATTAGATGATAAAGCTCTGCTTTTTCAAAGCTTCTTTCTAACACTCTATCAAAAAGCACATTTTTCCTTTCTCTCCATATTCCCCATATCTTTGGCAGAAATTGAGTAGTGTATTCAGATTTATTTTTTTTTTAAAAAAAAAAACCCTAAACTTTGTGAAAGTATTTTGTGAAAATTTGTGCTGTAGAAGAGAGACCTGTCAAACTCCTGCCCTTGTGAGCTTGGCCAGCATTCATTCTGCCTGACAGGAATTGGCCAGTACTGATGTAGTAGCTTCAAGGTAGATGTAGTCTCTGTAAGACTGTTTACAGGACACTGTTGTTTAGGGTGTTTTGAGCCTTCCCATCTTCACACCCTCCAAAACTGATGTCCTTTGGTTGTGCTCAGTTTCAAACAGAAGTGCAGTTCCTCTTTCTGTTGGTGACTGGGTTGTCACTCCTGTAGTTCTCTGGTTTTCTCCAGAGCTGGCAGTGTCACTGTGTGACCTTTGAGGGGTAGTCAGTGAGGAATGTGCACAGTGCTGCTGTAGGTGCTTTTCTTCTGTGCTGTGTTGATGCTCAGCCTATGTAAGTTCCCTTCCAGTAACAGACTGTTTGTCCACACCCTTCTGTTGGTGGGGGACTGTTGCAGGCTGGCAGTCAGAAACACAAGGAGTTTAATGCTCAGTAAAGTGTGGGCAGTGCTTACTTCATCTTTTCAAAGGCTTTGTTTGTGAGTAGAATGCAGGAGGCCTCTGCTGTGACTGTTTTGTTGCTGTGTAGATCAGTTGTAAATGGATTTAAACAACTGTATTCATAGAACTGTAGAATATTTGAGTTGGAAGTGGCCCTAAAGATCACCTAGTTCCAACCCCCTGCCATGGCTGTCCCTATGCACAGTGTTGAGTTCATAATACTTGGAAGGAAGCAACCTAAGCCCAAATCTTGAATGGCCTTTGTTCTTCCATTTGGTTTTTATTTTTCTTTTCCCCCCACTGTCTAGTGGTAGATTTTTCTTGTTTTCCTTTGTAGGGCAAATGTGATATGGATGTCTTAAGTAATTGCACCTCCTCACTTCCTGAATTGTCAAAGTTGAAGAGGATTTTCTACTGAGTAAACATTCCAGTAATGCTTAGAAACAGGATTTGGGGATTTATTAAAACGAAAACAATGCATCTGAATGGCCAAATTATAGTCTTGTTACAGTGACAAATAACCCAGGAGAGCCAGCTCTTGTCCTCCTTCCAGGGCTGTGTATTGATCTTGGAAAGCATTGAAGGTCTGCCACGCTGGCTTTAGGTGTGTTTTTGGGAGCCCAAGTAATTTCTTGCTGCTTCCTTCTTGGCACCCCTGGTCCTTCCCCAGCAGGGAGCACAGTGGTTTGCACTGGGCAGCCAGCACATGAAGAGGGTGATGATGAGAAGAAGGGGAAGCTGAAGGCAAGGATAGAGAAGTGGTATTTTAAGGCACTGTTGTCTCATGAACATCAAGTTGTACCCTGAGGTTGTAGTTACTTTTGTTAACAAGAGCTCCTAGAAGTTTTGCTGCTGTGAAACATTCTTTTGATTAAGCTTTAGTTTGGTTCAGCTTTTTGAAACTGATTCCCAGTGACTTGTGGTTTTCTCTGGGACCTATCAAGTGTTGAGTTGTTCTGAAAACTTCACTTTTTTTTTTTTAAAGGTGCACCTGAGTGCAATTTGGAATTTGTTTTCACTAAAGGCTTGCCAGAACCAGTAAAACCCCAGCAGATTTGCCTGGTGCTTATATTCTCAACAAAACACGAGACAAAGCATTGAAGCAAAGAGTTTAAGACACTGTAGTAAGTCTTGTAACTGTGGCAGAAAGAATCCCCAACCTCAATTTTATTTCTTTTTAAGAATTTAGACCATTCTGGATCAACAGCTGCCTCACCCACAAACCAAGAAGCTTCATCTACATCTTTGAACTCTAGTGCAGATGGAGTGAGGCATCGGAATCCTCCCCAAGCACAGAGTGATCCTGCTCCCAGCCACCACCTCCCTTATTTAATGCAAGGGTAAGTGACACTGAAGCAATCCTCAGCTCTTTGATAAACTACTTTAAATGTTCAGTTAATGTTTCTTTCACAGCCTGCAGAATGATTTGGCTACTTCATCTTTGAAGGATAAGACACATTAGGAACATTTTTCATTTTAATGTTTTTAGCCAAGAGTCAATCAAAGAGTAAGTTGTTCTTGGTGCTCCCCTTCAGGCTTTCTTTTATTTTTTCTTCATGCTCTCTGCCCTCAGCTTCCTCTTAAGTGCAGCTGTAATATTTATCTAGTGAATGTACTTGGTAATGTAACTGATAAAATGATTGCTTCTGGCTGCTTTTTCTAGTCCTTTATTGTAATCATCAACAGTAATTTCTTACCAGAAATTACTCTTCTCCAAATTGGATTCAACTGTAGAAATCACATGCAGGTGTTTTCAGTACTTGTAAGTGCTTCTGTGTATCCACAACAGAATTTTAGGTTATTTTCCTCCAGACCAGTGAAATACAACCAGTGCACATTTCTAGGCCAGACCTGTTATTACCTAACTTTCAAAATCCTGTCATTTTTGGAAGCCTAGTCTTTACTAGTCCTACTACTTTGCATCCTGAATTCCTTGAAGTCTTTTTTTTTTCCTGCAATGTGCTGTCTGCTGGGAAGAGGTTGTTGGCAGTGGGTGGAGCATTTGGGTTACTCTGACCATGTGCACCTTCAGGGAAGTGGGTACACTTGGTGTGGTGAGTGAGCCAGGTGACACCAGGGTGACTGCCAAGACTGCTGTTGGATGTCATGTGGATGAATTCCAGAAGCAGCTTACTGTGTGTTGTGTAAATTACTAATCTGTAAGTAGCTTTAATGCTTTTCTGCTTAGTTTTTCATGTAAATGTACTCTGAGAGTGAGGGTTTTGTCAGTATATGTGGTGAATTGCATAGGCTATGGACATAAGAATGGCCACTGAACCACTGCTCAGCCTTGTAGCTGAAATAATTCTATTAAAATACAGCAGAAAGCATCAGTTTGAAACAAATTACTGTGTTTGAAAGAAAATAACTTTATAGAAATAAAAATACTGAGTCTGTGTCTTCTATTAGCAAGTGGATTGAGAGGAGTGGATCTGTAGACTGAGGTATGGAGAACTTGATATCAACCCTGCACCTATTTCAGGGTTTTCTGTCTTATTTGGACTGCCTCTAGTTTGGTCACCTGGAGTAGGTGCCTGTTTGTGGCTAAGGTGCATCTAAATCCCATCTTTCAGTTTAGTGGAAGCCAGAAGGAATCCAGATGGTGATCCAAGAGCATTCTGTGGTGCCAACAAAACTGTCCTAAGAAGTGACTGGAGTTGTACTTCAGAAATGCATATCTGATCTGAACAGAAATGCCAAAATAAATGAACCCTAAATAATCTTAGGCCTTTCTTGTGAAAGTAACTTAATGGAACACTATCAGAACTTAAGGTAGATCTTTGCAGAGAGCTGGCTCTGCTTAGTTCCAAATAGTCTGTGCCAGTGCTGCTGGTCTGCTGTCTTCTTGAAAAACCCAGTTTAACACTTTCAGTAATCTTCTCAGATGCATCAGGCTTTGCTTCAGGGCACTGCTATTTGTTTTCCAGCAGTGAGAAACATTTTTCTTATTTTCTGCATTGCTTTGTGGATTTTTTTCCTTGCTGGTTCATGAGCAAGCACTTTTATTCTAGCTGCACAATGAACCATAGGCTCTACTGATGGGGAAGGGTCTCCAGATGTTTGAAAATGTAGGTAAGGGTCATTTTCTTGAGCATTTTGCAACACTCCATTAGTGCAGTCATGGGTAGAAATGAGTAACATGGATGTTAGGGATTAAATGATGTTTTTGGTATTTTTTACATTCCTTGCACAAAGTGTGCAAGTTGAATACTCTCTGGGAGAACAGCTAAATGAGATTGTTAAAACATTACAGAGAAAGCAAGTTAAAACTTCCTGTTGCTTTCAAGCTGTTGTAAATGGTGTTTTCCAAAAATCTAGACTTGAGGTGGGACTGGACAAGTGGTTTGTGTATCTATCAAGTCAGTCTTGCTGTGGATTGTCTGTGCTCATGGACTCAGGCATGGGTCAGGACTCCATGGTGCTCCACAGGTACAAACAGAGCAGGTGGGCTCAGTCCTGAGGTGGCTCCTGTTGCAGATTGGAGAGGGGTTGGAAGCAGCAGACAGAGAACATCAAGGCAGGGAGATAATTTGTCAAGTGTGGGCAGCCCATGTAGCAAAATGTTTTCATATTGTGCACAAAGCAGTTCTGGAAAGCAAACAAGAAGATAACATGCTGACAGCAAGCAGCATGTTCCAGCACAGGCTAGTGCAGTGTCAGTCATGCAGATGACAGAGATTGAGCTTTTAAATCTGAATAAAAAAAGTCTTATTCTTCCACTAGTGGTGAGCAGTATCTTTATGATGACACTAGTGAACTCATCTGACTTGACTCCCAAATGGAATCCCAGTTAGCTCATTTTAGGTGTCTTCCACAGATAAAAAGTAATTCTGAGCTTTTCTAGCTTATGCCTCTTACCTTTCAGAATATTGTGAACCTGTTTTTCCACTGTCTGCTCTGTTCTCCAGTCTTGGGATGCCAGTGCCTGCTCAATTTGCTTCTCTGCTCTTGTGCTGGGGCTGCCATCCTTTTGAAATACTCCCTTTTTTTGACAAAGATGAGGAGAAAGCACGTGCTGCTTTCCTTTATTCTTGTAACAGCAAGCTGGCTTGCTTTGCTGGGAAGATCCTCTTCCTCTGGAGAGGTTCTTGTCTCTGAAATACATTATGCTGTGTTTAGAGTTGTTCCTGAATTTCATAAACTAACTTAATACTCTGGCAGCTCTAATAGCTCCATAATTGACAACATCTGCCTCATTCTGATTTTTGATGAGCAAACAAAATACTGCTGTGCCAGCTGGCATCCTAAGCCAGAAGCCACTTCTTGAATTTTGTCTCTTTTTTTTCTCATCAATAGATTCAGATCTTGAAAAGTTAAATCCTGCTTCTCAAAAAGTCCCATCTCCTAGAAAAGCCATTGGAAAAAACAGAGGGGTGACCAAAGAAACCCCAAAAATCCTCATCAAAATGTGTGAGTGGGGGATGAAAGAACACTTGTAGGATATTTGAGTCATCTTTACATTCTGAGGGTCAAGTTTCTTATGAGGGTCAGTGTTTTATGAGGTTTGAAGGAGTCACTTGTCAAAGTGTTTGTCAGCTCAGGGGATAGAGAAACCCACTCTTAAAGCTTGCAGCCATAAAGATAAAACTGTGATTGATGTTTTTCAGCAGCAGCTTCACAGCTTTGCTGTTCCAACATGTTAATTAGGCATAAATAAGTACCATCAACAGGGCTGCCAGTTCACCCTGACAAGTTTGGGAAGAAATCCAGAGGTTTGCCTATGACTGCCTCTGCTTGTGGTATCAGCAAAGGAGCTTCTCCCTTTTTTTTTCCTTTTTTCCCCCTAACTATTGTTGAAACAGGTTATGACTGAACACAACAGACAGGTTTAGCAAAGGTTGCATGGAGGCTCATGTCCAGAATGACAGTGAAATACTCATTCATGTATATCATGGGGAAAAAAAAAGGATGTTTATGTCTTCCTCCCATCTTTATTTCTGGTGGTATCAGCAAAGGAGCTTCTCCCTTTTTTTTTCCTGTTTTCCCCCTAACTATTGTTGAAACAGGTTATCACTAAACACAACAGACAGGTTTAGCAAAGGTTGCATGGAGGCTCATGTCCAGAATGACAGTGAAATACTCATTCATGTATATCATGGGGAAAAAAAAAGATGTTTATGTCTTCCTCCCATCTATTTCTGGGCATGTCTTGTGTATCCAAATGCCTGGCAGACTAATGACCTCTCTTGGTGATGTCTTTGCAGGGAGTGCCTCACTTAGGGAACAGTTGTAGTCTGCAGTACAGCTAGAGCAGTCTCAGCTTTTGCTGCCTGCAGTCTGAATAAACTTCTCTTCATGCTTTATACCCTCATGCTGTCCTGAAAGATGTTCTGGTTTACTTAGTTTACTACATCAAA
>NW_008630718.1:0-6492 GCF_000691845.1 Merops nubicus | reverse complement strand
GAAAGAGTTGGAAATCTTGCCAAAACGTGCTATATGCTCTAGGAGGTAAGAGAGGCTGAGAAGTTTAACAGCAGACAAAACCAAACCTCAAACTTTAGAGGAGCTTTGTATCTTTTGCATGTGAACCAGAATTAGAAGCCCATAGAGAGGAGAATCCCTTCTGCTCAAAATACTGGGTGGGAGAGGAGGGGAAGTAAATTTAGGGAAGTAAATTTAGAGTGTTCTTAGTTGTAATCTTCAGAAGCTCTGTCTGAAAGATGAGTTTGTTGCCTTTGCTTGTGTCCATTCCTTCATATCTCTGAACACAGTGTTATTTCAGCTATTCCTTCTAACAGCAAGCTACAGGAGGTTGTAGATTTTCCCTTTAAGTTCCTTGCAGCACATTTAAGGGTGACCTCTGGATTTAAAAGGAATTCTGTAGAAAAATTTCTGCCGTTACACTCAGTTCTGAGAAATTTTCAAAGTGGTTTTGTCTGAGAGATGCAGCTAGTGCCAGACTTCTAAGTACAAAAACATAAATCCTCTTTCTCTAGAAATAGCTCTGCTTATTAATTTGTTGTATGAAAACAGTGGGTTTTTTTTGGAAAGGGTTGGATGATCTCACTACATGTTGTTTCAATACGTTATTGTAGGGGGGGACTAATGAGAGGAAGACGCCACTTGAATTGCTTTTTAGTTTTAATGCATTTCATCAATATGGCCATTTAGAACTGAATATTTTTTCTTAAAATCCTTTTCTAGCAATATAGGCAACCAGTTTCCAGGCCAAGGTGTTCCTGCTGGGTTTTCTATATATCCTCCGTTCAGTCCCCTACAGCTGATCTGGTGGCAACAGATGTATGCACGTCAGTACTACATGCAATAGTAAGTCTGCTTTCTCCTGGGTAGCACTGAGTTACACTAATGAAAGGGAGGTATTAAAAATGCAAACGTTTGCAGATCAAGATGTCTTGTGTTCATTTTGGCTGCTTGGTGCAAAGTTTTGTGCAGCAAACGTTGAAATCCAGTTTTGGATTGGAATTAATGTATTAATAAATCGAGATTTAAGGGGTAACACAGTTTGTTTAGGCTTATATTACATCTGAAATGTTTTTATTATTGTAGAAAAGAAGACATGAATAGGCTTAGAAAATTTGCTGCCTGTTTTTGTTTTTTTGACAAGCCAATTTTATGTTTAAATTTTCAGCCAAGCTGCTGTTTCAGCCCAGGTGACTTCCAGCGAGGAGCCAGCGAGATCTGGAGCTGCCCAGGCTGTGAATTCAGAACGTGCCCCTGCAAACGAGCCCGCAGCAGCACCCAATGTAGCTGTCCAGGAGAACAGGCCCATGAATGCAAACGTCCAGATGAATGCCCAGGGTGGCCCTGTGGTCAACGAGGAGGACTTCAACCGGGACTGGCTGGACTGGATGTACACCTTCTCCAGAGCAGCAATCCTCCTGAGCATTGTATACTTCTATTCCTCCTTCAGTCGGTTTGTCATGGTAATGGGAGCCATGCTGCTGGTTTATTTGTGAGTACAACAGTTGAGTACAGCTGCAGATGTTATCTGTGGAGGGTGGTGCTAGTGTATAATCCATTTAAACTGAAAAATTAGCCCAGGGCAAAAGTTTAGCCACTTCGCACTGTGGCTGAAAATAACCCCCCCAAACATTTAAACAAGTAGAGAAGCTGATAGGAAACAAAGAAATCATTCTCAGGACTTTTTTACAGCAAGTTGGATACCATGTACACTTGAAACAGAGTGCTCTTTAATGTTGGTGATGTTAACAGACCAGTATTGTAGAATGTGGAATTTTGAGATGGAAATCTAGAAATTAGGGATGAGGGAAGTTCATCTAGATCAAGTGTGTGCTTGCATAAGTTCCAAACACTGACTGCTTGGGTATGAAAGGAAAATGGCAGAGCTAAGCTCATCTCTATTTCCAAAATAACACATGGGATTTGTGCAGCAAACTGTGTTAGGCAGAGTTAAGGTCGTGCTACTCTAATGGTGGCTACTAGATCTTGTAGAACTGCAGGGGCTTAGTTTTTATACCTTGCATCATAAATACTGAAGTGCTCTCTCTGTTTTCTTAAGAAACATCAGCACTGTTGTCATCACTTCCCTTATATACAAAGATACCTCAGTGATGTAAAGGGAGGTGGAAAACAGCAGTAATGCTTCACATTTTGGGCTGATGTTTCCTTACATTGTAGTTGGTAGTCCTCACAAGGCCTGTTCTGTTCCTCATGCAGAAACACTAGTTGAAATCAGAATATAGGCACTTGAGAACATAGGAGGGGCTTATTTAATTTACAGTGGTAATGTGCTTCAAGCCTTAGCTGGAGTAAAGTGTGTTTTTGTTTTCCACAGAAAATCAACTTTAAACTTGAAAATTAAGTCTGCCTTTGTAAATTAATGTAACTTAAGTACTTAAAAATGGGGGAAATCATCCTAAATTATTCATCATCTGGAATAGAGAGCTGTGAACAGTGCCTGGGAAGGTTAAAGAAAGCTCTTAGCAAGACCCTTCTTAACCCAGACATCAAAGAATAGCCACCAGTTGATCTAGAAGTTTAGAAGAATTTACTGTGGTAGTTACCTGTAGCAGAAAAATCTCATGGTTGCTTTCAAAAGAGAAGTTTTCCAACTGTTGTGTTTCCTTCCATAGGCACCAAGCTGGATGGTTCCCCTTTAGGCAAGAGGGTGGCCAGCAACAGGCAGCCAACAACGGGGAAGTGAACCGTGATGGGCAACATGCAAATAATCCTGACCTTGAGGAGATGGTGAGTGGGAGAGGACGTGTCTTGTGAGACTCCTCTGTCTCATTTCTGCCTGGGCAGAAAGTCAACTTTTGTGAAATGTAATCAGTTCAACCAGAAAGCATTTAGCATTGTCCTCTGTGTGCTGTCTCCTGCTTAAATTCTGTGTTTGCAGCCTGACAGTTACTGATAGTCCCTGCTTCAGCCCCAGACTTTCTTCCCACTAGTTAACCTGCAGGAGGTGGTTCTGAGAGGAGTTCATGTGGGAAGATAAACTGCTGGTTACCTCCTGTCAGGGCTCTGAGAAGCAGCACTTGAATTGCTTCAATTTCTGTTTTTAAAGGAACGACTTATGGATGATGGGATTGATGAAGACAGTGGAGAAGATGCAGGTGAAGATGGCAACACGGAGCAGCAGCCTGGATTCATGGCTTCTGCTTGGTCCTTTATCACAACCTTCTTCACCTCCCTCATCCCTGAAGGGCCTCCCCAGGTTGGCAATTGAAGTGGATAAGGAGCTGTGTGGGGCAGCCTCGGTAGCCATAGAAGTGGAGCACATTCTAGAGAGTGTTTGAAATACAGTGCAATTTCTGAAAATTTATTATGTTATCTTTTTGGATCATGGTGTACAAAAACGTGTAATTTTTTTTCTTTTTGCTTTCTCATGCATTGAATATTTTAAGCACAAGTGGACTACTAAACGCTTTCTTTAAGATTCTTCTTTTTCTGAAGAATAAAATGTAAAGATATTGGTCTTCCATGTTTTATTTTAATTTCAAATGTGTATTACACTGAGGCAGGAAGCTTGTACTTAATCTGCAGCATTACCTCTTTAAAGAGCTGTTAAAAATACGAATGTTGACAGACCTTAAATGGAGTAAACCTTAAATGTTTGATACGTACAGTACTTTTTAAGAAAAAAAAAAATCTAGCTGTACTGGGGAGAAATGTGTACATTAGGTTTTTTAAAATAAAAACGGTTACAGTAACTTTTGGATGTTTATATGCATATTTGAATGCAGATAACTAGTGCATCATTAAGGATGAGGCTATTGATTGAGAGTGGAATAAAGTTATCATGGTGGCATTAACGATGCTGACTGGAGTGTGTTTGTAGCAGCACGTACACAATGATGGGTGTGATCTCAACAGGGGGATAGCTGTAGTCTTAATTAACTTAATTAAACCTGAGAAAAGGAAAATGTGCACGAGACAGTGACACTGATACTGTCAGGTTTTCAGTTGCTTTCATGAGATCTGCATCACAAAGTGCCATTTGGTTTCATTCCTAATCCTGAAGTTACCTTGTGCTGTCTCATTTAGAGGCTGCAAAGATTCTGTGACACTACAACCAGAAGAAAGCTCATCCAACTTTGCAATTTTGGTCTGAGCAGGGGAGAAATCTGGGTTTGTTCTCTGCTTGCTGATGTCAAACTGCTGAAGCTGTAAAACTGAAAAAATTTCCTCTGGATTTATACTCTGAAACAGCTGTCAGGATTTCTAGGCCCTGTTGAAAGTTGACTCTCAGTTGGAAAAAATAACTTTGAACAATGGTTTTCATTTCAACAGCTTAAATAGGATGTTTTTTGAGTTACAAAAATCTGATTTACAAATTTATCAGAAGATTATAAATAGAAAAAGAGAAAATACAAAGAGAAATAAAAATAAGTCCTAAAAGTGTAAATTATTTTCTTGGTTGTGTATACAGCAATGATGAATAAATCACGTTTAATTATGGTGTTTACTCTCATGTTACTATGGAGAGCTGCTCTCAACTGAGGTTCTTTGCTAGGTAAACATAAAATGCATAGACCCTGTCCCAGAAAATTTACCCTTTTAGTTGGGTGGATGGATCTGACTTGACTAACCTTTAAGAACTATTACAAAAACTTTCACTTTTAAAAGCATGGCCCAGGGTGGCAGCCTTGGATGGCAGAAAGCTTATTTCTGGAATGCACTGAAGAGGCTTCATCTGTTTGACCTGTGTGTTCTCCCTCCCAGAGTTCCCCAAAGTTCACTTTTCTTCTTGTCCCTGGTATTGGGGGCTACCTTTGACCTGTGCAGTTACAACCTACTGGTGTCCAGCTGTAAGGATGGAATTGGTGGTAGCTCTGTGCTGCTAGCACACTAAATTATGAAACTAGCTCTTATCCTTCAGCCCAAATTTGCTCAAAAACTAGAATTGTCACATTTCTCCTTCTCTGAATAGGAACAATTTGTTTATTGGTTACATAAGGTTGAAATGGTGGAATAGGAGACACTGAAGCAGATGAGAGTTTTAATTGGATCATAGATCCTGGAACTATGAGTTAAGAGGCTGGACTTCCATGAGAACATTTTAAGGTCATTGAACCTTCCAGTTTCCAGAACCTTACCAAGATCTGCACAAGGAAAAGCAAAGAAGAACCGTACCAGGATCTGAGCAAAGAAAAGCCAAAAGATGGTTTCTGAGGAAAATGAGTGAGAAAGAATCATGAGATATGAAGCGCTGCCAAAAAAAACAGTGAAAGAGCTGGAAACAGGTGATGGGGGGAGAGAAATGAAAACCCTGGGAGAACAGTTGCTTTTTCCCAGTGTATCCTTGCTGTAGGAAACCAAACCAGGATCCTGTAGCACATGGCTGTAGGTGAAGCTAGATGCTGAGGTGCTCTTCTTACAGGTAGGGTGATGCAAGCTGGGAATGGGTCTCTTTTACCATTCACAGCCCTTTTTTGCCTCAAAGCTGCTGCTTGTCTGCATAACAAGGTAATAAATATGTTTCCATGTGATTCCCACCCCAAAAAAAGGGGATTCAGCTGTTCTGTGTGGCAGTGGCTCTACTACTGGTGGGAGAGGAGAGAAGCACATCCTGGAGCTGAAAGAACAATTTGTAAAAGGACTAGGGCTGGCCACTTTTCTTTCTTCTCTTAGAACTTCCAAGGACAATCACAGTGTCCAGTGGGACCGTGCCCAAGCTGCATAAACAGTATTTCCACTTTCCTAAGATACTAACTCTGTGCTTGGTATAGAACTTTATAACATTTTAACTCAATGTGAGTAGATAAATGCTTATCCCTTATAATTTTTTTTTCCCTTCATGTGTACAGTGATTTCTCTGCTTCAATTGTCAGGGCCTGGGGTGGTGAAGCTGCAGATGTGCAGTTATTCTGTTGACCCTTTTCTTAAATTTCCATGCAATATTTTGCTCTCTGAGCCCTACAAACACTAGTTGTTACATGCTGCTACTGCAATCGAGCTGGTCCTAAACTTTTTCAAGGCTGGGGAAGGATTAGAAAGGAAAGAAGGATTATTTTCCTAGGATTTCATTCACATTTTTCATGAAACTTCAGGTGATGTTAACTGATTTTCCTCAATTTCATTTTTTTTCCTGAGTTTCCTTTAGCTGTCCTAGGAACAAACTGCAAAATTACTGGTTATTTTTGGAGTAGCTTAGACCAGGGCAGTTCATATCTCACAGTGGTGAGGGGGGTGTGTGTTAAAGTGAGACAAAAAGCCTGTTGGTGTTTTTTTCCCCGTTTTTACAGAAACCCTGGGAGAATCCAAGCGTGATAAGTTTATGGGACAGAAATAAACGCAGTAATCTGTTTTTTTTCAACAGGTGTGCGCACGTTTTGTTCATTTGTTTAGAAACAGAGGTGCTGACCTTGGCTACTGCTTGAAAAGAGAAACCCAAACCTGGTTTTGGGGTTAAAATCAGCGTGTGAGGGGTGAGGAGCCGGGCACGGAGAACAGGCCCGTCCCCCCAAAATT
>NW_008630717.1:1466-1754 GCF_000691845.1 Merops nubicus | reverse complement strand
TATGATTCTATGATTCTATGATTCTCCCTTGCTTGTTCACCAGCTGTGGCTTCTGAGACCTGACCTGCTCCCTGCTTCTCCCACAGGGCTACGTGGCTTTGGAAGCTTATGACCCATCAGAGTACGATCCATTCTTCCTCAAGAGGCGTCCAGAGTGCTGGAAGGTGAGCTGGGGATTTGTGCCATGAGGTTCAGGGGCACCCTTTGACCAGAAGGTGTGCTGGGGATTTGTGCCATGAGGTTCAGGGGCACCCTTTGACCAGCAGAAATGAAGGGTTAGCGAGGAGG
>NW_008630717.1:0-1364 GCF_000691845.1 Merops nubicus | reverse complement strand
CCGTCTCCCTGCTTCTCCCACAGGGCTACGTGGCTTTGGAAGCTTATGACCCATCAGAGTACGATCCATTCTTCCTCAAGAGGCGTCCAGAGTGCTGGAAGGTGAGCTGGGGATTTGTGCCATGAGGTTCAGGGGCACCCTTTGACCAGCAGAAATGAAGGGTTAGAGAGGAGGCAGAGTTTGTTCCTTTCGTGCTGCTCTGGGGCTAGTGCAGAGCAACACCTTGTCGTTCTATTAACTAAACCCATCGGGGTCCCAGCTCTTGCTGCATTTCAGCCCAAGAGTGTTTCAACATGTTTTGGATCCATACTAAGCTCCAGCTTGGAGGCCCAGGAGCAATGGCAGGGGGAGGTTTGTTTTCCTCTGCTGAACTTCATTATGGCAGGGTGGGGAGTGTCCTGTCTCATGAGGGTTGTTGAGTTCCCAGGCAAGTTGGGTGTGTGCTCTGCAGAAGGAAATAATCTGACAGTTCAGATGATCTTAAGAAGCTCGCTCCAATGCACCAGAGACTTGGGTACCTGAGAGCAGATTTAGGTAGGACTTGGACACAAAGCCATAGAGTGCAGTTCTCTAAATCCCTTCAGGATGCTGAACCCCCAGCAGCCATGGGGACCGAGCTGATAGGTCACTGCAAAGTGCCACACAGGCTTCACCGAGCTCAGGGCTCGTGTCTGGGGTCTCACTTGGTGGCCAGGTTGTTGAAAGCTTCATGGCCTGTGTTAGGGGCTGAGATGCTCAGTGTTTCTCAGGCCACTTGGCTCTGTGCCTCCTGCTTTTATTCATAGAAAATGAGGTGGGTGCTCCTCCCCTGCTAACCCATGGTACCTTGACATTCTCCCAGCTTTGGAGAGTCTCTGTGAAAGGGTTTGTGCTGGGGTGTGAGCATGAAAATCGTGTCTCTTGTCACAGGTTTCAACACCAGCTTTACAGGATCCCCTGCTAAAAGGCCTTCAGAGGTGGTTTCTTGAGATGGGCGCTGTCGAGCAGTGTGAGCCAGGTCTGTGAAAGGATTGGTGTCCCTTGGAAGTGCTCCGTGCCGGGCCGTCCTTGCCTGTGCAGGAGGTGCTCAGGGGAAGCCCTCGCTCCTCCCTGCAGGCAGACCGGGTCCGCCCCGGGCGCCGCTGCCTCCGCTCCCTCTGAGCCGGCAGCGGCTGGACGCAGCCCAGTGGCTGAAGGTTCCACACGCCTACATTGCCAGCGAGGGCCGCAAGACGAGGAGGTGAGAGCTGGGGGGTGTCCGCAGAGGCAGCGGGAGTGCCTCTCCTTCCCCGCGGCGTGTGCTAACCCCTCCACCTGGAGGTGAGCGCGGCTCCCCTGTGCCTGTCTCCCCAGAGAGCTGGTGCGGGCAGGGCCTGCGGGCCTGG
>NW_008630716.1:1940-2319 GCF_000691845.1 Merops nubicus | reverse complement strand
GAGCATCTTCTAACTGTGCTTTAGAGGGGATTTTTTTTTTTCTTTTAGTGCCTCTAAGATTATTTTCCAGTGTCAGGGGCTCTCAGGTCATCTCTAGAAGTCAAATCCAGTAACGTAATTGGATTCTTGGAAACGTCTAACTGGGAAGACTTTATTAAGTCATCAACTCTTCTTCCCCCCGCCTGGCCTCTAAGATTATTTTCCGGTGTCAGGGGCTCTCAGATCATCTCTAGAAGTCAGATCCAGTAACGTAATCGGATTCTTAGAAATGAATAACTGGAAAGGCTTTATTAAATCATCAACTCTTCTTCCCCCCACCCGACCCCCAAGAGAACCATTTCCTGCACTCGATGCCCAAGGGCTGCAGCTTGGTTTAACT
>NW_008630716.1:934-1598 GCF_000691845.1 Merops nubicus | reverse complement strand
CCTGTGCTGGGTGGAGAAAGAAAGAGGCAGCACAAGCCCTGGCTGAGAACTGCCCTGTCCTGCCAAAGACCCTCGGACCTGTGGAAAACACAAAGGAGAGGGGTTGAGGTGCCAGGGATTGGGGTCTGTCCCCAGGCTGGCAGGTCAGGATGGGTCAGCTCCCTTCCCTGGCACCTGGGTGACACAGCCACCTCCTCCAGCACGGCGTGGCAGGGAGTGGGGGGCTGCTGGTGGGGTGGGGGTGCTTGTCCCCAGCCCTGCCTGGCTGCTTCACTCTTTACTCATCCCTTCTGGCAGAAAACTCCAGCAAGCCCGAGTTTGTTCTCAGGCCATCGTCCCCTCTCGTGAGCCTGGAATACAACCCCAAGGACTCACACGTCCTGCTGGGAGGATGCTACAACGGGCAGATGGGTAAGAGCAGGGCTCTGGCCTCACCCCCACAAATGAGGCTTCATTCCAGTCCAGCAGGAGCCTGGTTCCAGTGCCTTGGTGCTCACCAAGGACGTGCTGCCATTGCTGCTGCGCCTGGGGACACCCCGTGCACTGCCCAAAGCCCTGGGGCTCAGCGTGTGGGGGACGGGATGGTGCAGAACAGGATTGTGCTCCCCTGAGCAGGGAGGACAGTGTCTGGGGGGCCTTTGCAGCAACCCACGGCCGGTGACAA
>NW_008630716.1:0-495 GCF_000691845.1 Merops nubicus | reverse complement strand
GGACGCAATGACCTGAAAGGTCTTTTCCAGCCAAATTAATTCCATGATTCTGGGGCTGGGTTTGCTCCTAGTTCTGGCTGGGGCAGTGGGGCAGCAGCTCCTTGGGAAGCGTGTGGCCAGTAAAGGAGCTGGTGCAGAACTTGAAAGCCTCTTTTCCTTCCCAGCTTACTGGGACACCAGGAAAGGGGGGCTGCCCGTGGAGGTGTCCACAGTGGAGGCCAGCCACAGGGACCCCGTGTATGGAGCCATCTGGCTGCAGTCCAAAACTGGCACCGAGTGCTTCTCGGCCTCCACCGACGGGCAGGTAAAGGGCAGGGGCAGGGAAGGTGCCAGGCACTCATACGGGGACCCCCCCAGCATCCAGAAGAGCTCCAGGACACCTCAGCACCGGGAGCAGCCCCTGCAGCCCCCTCCTACCCTTGTCCCCGTGCAGGTCCTGTGGTGGGACACCCGCAAGCTGTCCGAGCCCACCGAGACGCTGGTCCTGGACATCAC
>NW_008630715.1:430-1249 GCF_000691845.1 Merops nubicus | reverse complement strand
ACTTCAGAGGCCCTCACGGCACCTAGACCTGGCGTTTCTGTCCTCGGCCTCTTTTCCAAGAGGATCTGCGTCGGTCTGAGCAAGCCCAGCTTCAAGAAAAGCGTTAGTGCCCGGACTTCGCCACTTTCATTACCTCGGTTAAAAACTTGAACCTAGTTAACAGGTAGGGTTAATTTTTCTTGTTATTGTCCTGTTAATCATAGTTTTAATCTTGGTTTTATTTGTACTCCTAGATCAGAGACGCTGCCCCTCATGACATGCTCCTAATCAAATTCATCTTTCAGTATAATGGGAAATTGGGGTAAAATCTGCAGTAATTTCATTGCCCTGGAAGAAATCTTTAAATGATTGCTCTCTCTTAGACCACACAGGACCACACAAGCACCGCTGGAGGATATTACTGACCGCTGGCTTTAATTTTTATTGTTTGAGTTATGTCTACCAATTGAATCTCCCTCTTATTAGCTTACTTGTTTTCTGCTTTTTTTCTCCTCAAGAAGATGGGTAACAGTTTATTTTCATAATCGCCTTTTATGGCGATTTTCTGTTCTCGGAAGACAGAAGGAACATTTTATGTTCAAAGACTATATTTTTGCCCGCAATAAACACAAGGAATGGAAGTGAGTTCTCAGTTACCGGAAAGAAAGGTGACACTTCAAACTAACTTTTATGGGGTTAGAGAAAACAGAGCTTTCAATTAATGCTCAGCTCATCTGTAATTGCTAATTAATACCCCAAAAAAAATATGAAAAGAAGAGTTGGGAGTAGCTGGAGACACTCACAACTGCGAAAAGCGATGTTTATGTTTAAATCTGTAGG
>NW_008630715.1:0-209 GCF_000691845.1 Merops nubicus | reverse complement strand
CCGCTTTTTCCTTTTTTTTTTTTTTTTTTTTTTAAATAGGCTACCGGGTCGGCCTGAACATCAGAGCTGACCACACGCTATCATTTCACTGGCATATTCTTCCAGTTTACAGATGAGGTTGCTCTGCGTGTGACCGAACAGTCTCCCTCGCTCATTTATCACTCGGAAACGCGGCTTCTGAAGCGAGGTGGCGGCTTCTCCTGTCTATG
>NW_008630714.1:6057-9805 GCF_000691845.1 Merops nubicus | reverse complement strand
CGGGCACCGGCAGCTGCCTGCTGAGGTGACTGCCGTGAGCTGCGCCGGGAAGAGGCCGTCAGTTCCTGGAAGGCTCTGTGAAATCCCAGGCATGTGAGCTTTTGTCACTTGCAGTAATTTTCTTTCTGGCCCTCATGAGGTACGTTTGGGGATTTCCACACAGTCAGCTGGCCTCCTACTGCCTGCAGAAGAGCTACAAGTGGACATGAGGATCCCACCCCCACCAAACTGCAATAAGCCGTGGAAGATGGGTCCCTGCAGGGCTGGAAAGATCTGTGTTGCTTCCCAGGGGCTGCCGTTTTGTCACTGCCAAGAGTTCAGTGTTCAAGGCTGTTGTTCATCTTTCTGTCTGCAAAACTCACAACACTTGGTTACTGCTCTTGTTTCCACAGAGGGCTTGACTGAACTGCTCTTCTCGCCCTCGATTTCTCTCACATTGTATGCAGCCCATTGCTACCCAGGGCTGTGACTGTGGCTCTTGGTATGTGGGGAGAAAATGCCTCCATCTCCAGGGTCTGAGGCCCTGCAGCCTGCTCCCAGTCCGTGTGTTCACAGTGAGTGGGTGGGAGCCTGCAGTGTGGATAGGGAGGAGGGGGAGGAAGGCTGCCAAGGGAACTGAGGAGGCTGTGGACTCATGCTGCCCAGAAGGCACGAGGATGCAGCACCAGTTCACTGGCAGGGCTGTCCAGTTTACTTGTTACAGGCTGTGGTGTAACAAATTCTGTTGCAGACTGGAAACATGGAAATGCAGAAGTAGCAGAGTTTCCTGAGTAATTTTAAGGGAAATTTTAAACAGGGTAATTTTGGTTTTAGTGAGAACTGAGAAACAGGGAAATCCCTTTGGGGAAGAAAAGGAATTTATGAGTTTGCTACTCTTGGTTTGACATAAACCATTCAGGGCAATGCTCTAGTAGGTCCCTTGAAGCAGGAGAGTGATACCCAGCCCTAAACTACCCGTAGCTATTCAGAGTGTATCGGCAGTGAGAGCGCAGCTCAACAGTCAGCTGGTATTCACATTCGTGTGCTCTTACTAAACCTCTGTGGGCGGCTGGAGTTCTCGCCTGCTGGCCTTTGTAAGGGGCTTGTAGCAGCTCTGCTAAGGGGGCCGAGCCCCACGCAGTGGTCCCTGCTCGACGTGCATCACCAGCAGCTCCCGGGGGCTGCAGGAGCCTCGCCTGCTGATGCACGTTCTCTCTTGGGGTGAGCTGAGATGCCTTCTGTGAGCACCTGGTTTGCTCTTGTTGAGCTGGCAGAGCCCACCTCTGCATGGGAGAACAGCCCTGTAAAACGTGTCCCTCTGCTGTTCTTAATTCTGACTATGATTTTGGGCGTGCCTGTTCTGTGAAGGTGTTCTTGGGCCAGGTCCATGTTAGCAAGTCGCACAGGGCAGCAGGAGCTGCCTGTAGAGGGAGGGCGATGGTGATGAAGATGGGGCTCCTGAGCTTGTTTGTGACATGGGGGTCACGTTTGAGTAGCCCTTTTGGGAGTGCTTTAGGTGAGCTGGAACTTGATTTTGGTGTAGTTCAGTCATACCCTGGGAGGCTGCAAGATGGGTTCATTCTGCAAGGTGGAACACAATTCCCAGTGACCTGAGGTGGCCTCGTGCTCCAGAAGGCCTGTCCAGCCCCGACGGCTCTTCCTGGGAGTGGCGTGTCCTCCAGCCCTGGCCTCTTCCTCACCCCCACTGTGTGCTGGTGACAGGAAATGTTGCCATTTAACCTTCAGTCTAATTAATTCCCCCTACAAAAAATTGTATTGAATAGGTGAGTCCATATAAACAAGAGAAGCGTGCCGAGGCCTTAAAACCCATTTTTGTTCATGACTGAACTGTTTAAACACTGAATTAAACAGCACGCGTGGGATTTCTCCTCTGGCAAGTGCAAGCAGTAGAGTTGGTGGGAAAAAAAAGACTCAAAACACATCGAGGATTTGTCTCATTGCAGCACTTCAGACAGAAAGGTGGAAATCTAGAGGCTAGGCAGGGTGCTGTGCAGACTGTCAAACAGATGCCTGCGCAGCGCTCGTGGCTTCCTGTCCCCATCCGGCTTCTTGGCTCATAGCTGGTGTGCACCAGGGAGGAGATTGAAGCTCTTTGTGTTGGTCACTGCCCAGAGGCACAACCACAGAAACCGCCAGCACCAGAATCTGTCTGGGGGGATGGTACAGGGGCACAATGGGGCTCGGAGCTGCAGGAGCCTGGGCAAACGTTCCCACACTGATGGTTGGAGGTGCTGAAGGTTTTCCTGACCCCAGCGATGGCAGCCAGTGTTGCCCGGGGCAGGGCAGGACAGTCCGTCCTGTCTTGTCCATGGAGGGAGCAGTGTAGGGGCAGATGCCCAGAGTTGTCCAGATGCCTTCAGGGGCATCATCAGTGTCCTTATCAGCGCTCCCAAGAGCAAGGACTTGTATTTCTGGTGGGCACAGAGCTGCACGCTGAGTGGTGCTTGATGCCTGGGTGTGGTGGGAAGGCCCTGCTGTGGTACTGCCTTGGCCCAGCTGCTGAGAGCTGACTGTAGTTTAACCACAGCGTGCTCTGGGACACAGATGGTATCATAAGATCATTCCATCGCTTCCCTACCTCATTTCAGTCTTTTTCATCAAGTTTCTCCTTGAGAGAAGTGAAACTCGCATTTCCAGAAAAGGAAGACTGGTGTGGTCATGAGTTTTCCTTATCAGATGATGCTGTTGAACCCTTTCATCCCAGGAGCCCAGAGAGCCGTTGATAAACAGCACTGAGGACACTCACCAGCCAGCAGCCAGCCTGTGATGTGTGCTGGCCTCTTCCCTTTTGGTGATCAGGAGACCAAAGGACTGAGCTCAAGTGATTTGTGCTTGGTGTCACAAGAAGTATGAATTGGGAGCAGAGCCAGCACCTCCTGACACCCGGTCCACTGCTTTAGCTGCAGGATCATTACTTGTCTCTGATCTCATTATTACTTATATTTATTGCATTACTTTATTTCATTTCAGAGATTTTAAAGTTCTCTTGCCCTCTTTCTCCTGAGTGGCAGCAGTTCTGCTTTTGGAGGAGAAAGGCACATGCAGCTGGGACTCAGAAGCCATAACAGAGTTGGGTGATTAGTGGAAGTGGTTTTGTAGTAAAAGTCGTTCAGGCAGTGCTGTGTGGGATGGTGAGCTTTCTAAGAAAGGGCTGTCTCACACTCTGGGGTGGGTACAGCAGGGTCGTGATGTGAGCTGGCGCCTGCGGCTCTGCCACCGAAGCCCT
The DNA here is from genome assembly GCF_000691845.1 of Merops nubicus. Classification (NCBI taxonomy): domain Eukaryota; kingdom Metazoa; phylum Chordata; class Aves; order Coraciiformes; family Meropidae; genus Merops; species Merops nubicus. Next base: position 6,579 of record NW_008630714.1, on the reverse strand, counting down.
GTGGTGCTCCTGGGATGGGCACCTCTCTGGTACTGCAGCCTGCTGTGAGTCAGCCTTGGCTTTCCACCAGAGCATGGGGAAATGGGAATTGGGCTCCTCTGAGATACACAGAGTCCTGGGGTCCAGCAGTGAAAGGCACAGCCTGGCCTCCCCACAAAGCCAGCATGGTCGCTGCATCCCTGGACAAAGGTCTGCCTCACACTGCCCCGTGGTCCCTCCTTGTGTGACCTCTGAGCTTCTTGGCAACGTGCTTCTGAGTCCAGCTTTTCCTCCCTTCTTTTCCCTCTCCAGATCCAAGTTGGAAAGTTCAACTACACAATTGCAACACTGCACCTTGGGGGAGGAGAGACTGCAATCATCGTCTCCATTGTCATCTGCAGCATCTTGCTAGTCCTCTCTGTCGTAGGTAAGGGAGCAGAACAATGAGCTTCCAGACTGTGCCCAGGGTTTTTTTTCTCATTGCATGTGGAGGGGTGGAGGTGACTCACTCACACGTTAGGAAATCTCTGAATGCTGTGGTTG
>NW_008630714.1:3587-6026 GCF_000691845.1 Merops nubicus | reverse complement strand
TTCAGCAGGTAGCTACTCTTTTATGTACAGGATGAAGCCAGTAGCCAGGATCAAAGCTTCCTGCAGTGTGAAGCATTTGCTGGCTGAATCCGTAGTTCTGCTCTGTTCCTTGAGCCTGTGATATTTATAAACTTACCCTTTTCCCCAAGACTCTTAGTAGCTGCTATAATAGGGAATAAAGAAGGGTGTGAGAAACTGGTCTTGGACCTGTACTGACTTGAACAGGGCTCACTGGCAGGCATGACTGTCCCAGACCGTCCCTAAGGTCCACCCAGCCAGCAGTCCTGTCATCACTAACAGCCAGTGACAGGCGCCTGGCAAAGAGTGTGAAGAGCAGACAGAGCAAGTGTCCTTAGCAGCAGATCTGGAGCAGACAGCAGTTTGCTACCCTTGCTGGAGGCTATACAACACACCTGCGTCTTCTGGCTATGGTATCTGCTCATCGCATGCCCAGAATGACTCCACAGCAAGAAACCTGTCATTTCACAGCAAATGAGGTGCTTCTAATAGGGATTTAATTTATTTTTAATAAAGGTTATAATGCACGCTGTTTATAAATGCACCACCCGTCATTAGAAACATATTTCTGGAGGCATGGGAAAGCTGTCGGACATGAACGCTGTCATACAGGTGGTAAACATCTTCAAATCTGTATTCATTAATCAGCTGGAATACATTAATGTACAGTTAAGCTGAATACAGACAGCCCAGACCTAAACTGGAGATGACAGTTACAGCATGATCATTAAATTCCAGCTGGTTTTACTTATTTACAGATAATTGACAACTGCCTGATTGGATACCAGTCTTGTTGTAGGTGTTGAACCAACAGTGAGTTTAGCTTTCTGCACCCATGTCAGCAGAGGACCACTCTGATCCCTGCTGCAGCTGCTCCTGAGCCCTAGCCCAAACAGGCTTGTTCCTTTCCTCTTTTTCAGCTCTCTTTGTGTTTTGCACAAAGAGCCGCAGAGCGGAGCGCTACTGGCAGAAAACCCTGCTCCAGATGGAGGAGATGGAGTCGCAGATCCGTGAGGAAATCCGCAAAGGTAAGTCACTGTGCTGGGCAGGGAGGAGCCAGGACCAGGAGGGAAATGCTGGAAGAGCAGAGTTGAAGCTGTTCACCTTCTGCTCTGTAGAATTTTTATAAAATTACTTATAGGATAATTTCTGCCATCGTCAGACCAGTTATGACCAGTTTTGTCAGTGTTTGTGACTCAGGCTCAGTGGCTGTAAGTGCAGCTCTGCCTCTGCCTTGATGCCTGACTTGGGCAAGGCACTGACCTTCAGTGCCTCTCGTTCCCCTGTTGGGGTAATGGCCCCTGGCCATGGCAGAGGGTTGCCTGAAGGCCACACTAGTCTTTAACGTGCTTTGTGATTGAGTGCAACCAAAATTGCAGCATGGTCCTGCTAGAGCAAAGGGAGAAGCAGCCCAAGCACCTGCATCTGCAGTCCCCACGGTGCGTAACTGCAGCGTGGTCCTTCTCCAGAACCAAGCTGGGGCTGGTCTGCTGGGGCAGGGGCAATGTTCTCTCTGTCACTGCTGCAGGGCGTGGTGTGTAGTGCTGACTGACGGTCAAAGCCTGAGGGTAACCTGCTGCTCCTGAGACAAGCCTGCTCCAGCCCGCTGGAGGAGGCAGGGAGGAGACGTGCCACGTGTGTCAGTGCCAGCCTGCTCGCTGTCCCAGCTGGTGGAGCATCAGAGCTCTTACCATCTGCGGGTCTCTTTGTGTCAGGTTTTGCAGAACTGCAGACAGACATGACAGACCTGACCAAGGAGTTAAACCGCAGCCAGGGGATCCCATTCCTGGAGTACAAGCACTTTGTCACCAGAACCTTCTTCCCCAAAGTAAGGCGATACCGCGTCTCACTGATCGCTCGCGGGTCCTTCCTAGCCACATCAGGGCTCTGCTGAGGGGTTATTGCAGTGTAACAAGATCATTCCACTGTTTTGTATTTAGTTGTCATATATTTCAGCATCAATTATTGTCAAAAGTGGAGCGGCAGCTCATGGGGTGTGAACAGGGTCGGGCTCACTCGCACAGGGTATGAGCCCGGCGGCAGCACCGTCCCAGGAGTCGCTCCGGCCCGGCCGTTACGTGCCGTTGGCCTTCTCTCACATGAGCAGAAGGAGCTGGGGACTGCCCCGTGTCCCCGGAGGCTCCCATGTCACCCCGCTCTGTTTGGCGGAGGCTGAAGGGTGGCTGAAGGGCGTATCAATGCCACCAAGCGTTCCCAGCTGCTCTGCCTGTCCTTAGGAGCGAACTGGATGTCTCTGTCTCCCCCTCTCTCCTCTCTGTCAGAGGCTGGGCGCACTCCGCTCCCAGTAAGACGCCCAGTCCCAGTCTGTGTGCCCAGTGTCCCCCCCAGGGCCGCAGCAGACGCGCCGGAGCCGTCCCTCCCGCCCCGGCTGCTCCGCGGTGTTTCTCCGCGGCCGGAGGC
>NW_008630714.1:0-3563 GCF_000691845.1 Merops nubicus | reverse complement strand
GTGAGATGATGATTTATGACTGCAGAGTATTGCATTAGTAGTTATTGCTCAGGTTTTTAAGTCATCCACTCTCTATATATCTGCACACTAGAGTCTTTAAGATTCAGGCTGCTATATGAATGTTAGATATTTAAACATTTTTCCCATCTGTTTCAATAGTTACATATGTTAAAACACCCAGTGCTCCTCTATTTTGACTTAGTCTTCTATACTGCTTTCTCTTCTGGGATTTTTCTAGCTGTCAAATTAGTCTATTTGCAGTCTTCCTACCCTAACAGCCTTGTGTCTACACAGACGTCTGCCTCCCCCCCTTCTTGTGGCATTCACTCATTCAGGAGGCTCTTGCAAAGCGTTTAAAGGCTTTGTAAACCACACCGGTGCGTTTCTTCATGACGGGGGTGCTGTGCTCGTCAGCCCCGGTGCCGTGTCTCCCAGCCCGTTCCCCTGCGGCGCGTGGCAGACGAGGTGCCCCCGGGGGGGTGCCCCGAGCCGCCCCACCCTAATGCTGTGCTCGGTTGCAGTGTTCCTCACTCTACGAGGAGTGCTACGTCCTGCCGTCCCAGCAGCTCAGCTCCCAGGTGGGCTCCCAGGTCCAGGAAACCCATCCACTCCTGGTGGGGGAATGGAAAGTGAGTAATGCGTGACGCCACGGGCGCTTTCGGGTGCTGGCGGGGCGGCACGCGGGGCTGCTCGCTCGTGCGGTACGGCTCTCACGTACCAGCACTGGCTCAGCTCTGGGTGCCTGGACAGGGCAGATGTGTGGATCTGCTCCACACAAAGGAGCGTTGTTGTGAGATCCCCTCCAGCTCTGCTGTGGGCTTTTCTTCCTGGGTGTATGCTGTTGTATGGCACTTCAGTCTCGTACACCATTCATCATAAATGAGATTCCTCCCAAGTGGGGACTTGGTAAGAGCTGATGTTGTCACAGAGCTGGGTTTCCTGTGGACAAGAAGCAGGAATCAAAGAATCAGAGAGTCGTTTAGGTTGGAGAGGACACCTGCTTAAAGCAGCCCCAACTAGATGAGGTTGCTGGGGGTCTTGTCTATATATGCCAAATATCTTCAAGGATGGAAATCCTGCTGCACTTCAGGGACCCATTCCAGTGTCTGACCACCTTAAAGGTGAAAACTTACTTCCTTGTATTTAATCGGCGTCCAGTGCTCCAGCTGGTGTCCCTTGCTGCCCACCTCAGTGCTGTGCAGGCAGAGAAGAGCCTGGATCTGTCTTTTTTGCCCTCCCACAGGGCCCCTGAAGGCTGAAGGTCTCCCCTTACCACTTCTTCTAAAGGCTGACCAAATGCAGCCCTCTCCTCCTCTCCTCATACACCCACTGACTGTTTTGGCAGCCCTCAGCTGCCCTTGCTCCAGTTTGCCAATGTCTGTCTCATAGTGGGGAGCCCAAAACAGGCCATGGAACTGCAGGTAGCCTCACGAGATGAGCAGAGAGGAGCAGCCACTGCCCTGCTGGCAGCCTGGTGTCCCACGCGGCTGTGCCCTCCCTGGGAAGGCGTGGTGCAGACCTGGGTCACGCAGAGGGAGTCGGGGTCTGCAGCTCAGTACCTCTGCTGGCAGCAGGGGCGTCCTTGGAATCAGGAAGGAGAAAAGCTGGAGGAAATCAGCAAGCCAGAGGTTTTTCTCACTCTGCTTTCTTTTTCTTTAGATCCCTGAAAGCTGCAGACCCAACATGGAAGAAGGGATCTCGCTGTTCTCCACGTTACTCAACAACAAGCACTTTCTCATCGTCTTCGTCCATGCTCTTGAGCAACAGAAGGACTTTGCTGTTAGAGACAGGTATGAGCTTCAGAACCAAAGACCTGGCAGCTGGAGGAGACTTTGTTCCTAACCTGTAAGCAATCCAGCCCATGTCTGAAGCCACACATCTCAGCTGAAGGTTGAGTTATATTTGCGCCCCACTTTTCTATTAGAAATGGACAGCTATAAACCTCCTTTATTCTGAAGAGCACCAAAAGATACGTGTGACTCATTCATGAGCGTTTGTGTCCATGAACACTTAGTTTACTAGTAAGAGGGTGTGAGCTGACCCAAGGTCCTGTAGCACTGAAAGAGGATTTGAAGTTTTAACACCACTGAGAAGGCTCATGAAGATTGTCTGAAATACTGCCTTTGTGTTTTGGGTTTTTCTACGCCACTCAGCAGTTCAGTCTTGTTGGATTTGTGTTGAGTCACACACGATTTTGTGTTTCAGATGTAACCTGGCCTCCCTGCTTACTATTGCGTTGCATGGAAAACTGGAGTATTACACCAGCATCATGAAGGACCTCTTGGTGGACCTAATAGATGCTTCAGCTTCCAAAAATCCCAAGCTGATGCTGAGGAGAACAGAATCTGTGGTGGAGAAGATGCTTACCAACTGGATGTCCATCTGCATGTACAGCTATCTCAGAGTAAGAGAACCAGCTCTCTGCAGTTGTGGGTGCGAGCTCAGCGCTGCATGCAGCTGTAGGGAGGGATGTGTGGGGCAGCAAGGACCTAAATACCTGCCAACATTGTGCCACTTGAAGGGGCATTAATGGTTGACCAGCTCCAGGGTATTGAAAGGTTCAAATGTTAAATTGAGTTGCTTCTCCTCGTCTGCCTGGGGATTTATTGAGCTCAGGCTTTGCGGCTGGCCAGAGCATGAGTGTTTTCACCGCGGTTGAGAAGACCGTAGGGGAGCTGAAAAACAACCAAACTGGCTTGAGGTTTTGCAGGGCGTTCCAGTTGTCTGTTGTCTCTGACCAGCCTGTGCAGCCATACTGGTGGTCGCCAGCACGTGGTGGGTGCAAGAGCCCCGGCGGGCGGCACCGGGGCAGGGGCTGCTCCGTGCCGGTGCCCGGTGCCGTGGGGGGCTTCTCAAGTGGGAGCTGTGCTCGTGGCCCCACGCTGCCCTGTCAGACCTTAGCAGGAGAGGTGGGATGTCTGCCCCAGAGCTCCGTCTTCTGATGGTAGCAAAAAGGAATATATTTGGCACCTCAGAGCACTTCAGCTGTCCATCTGCTCAGTGCTTTATCTCCAACGTTTGCCAGTTCTGGTTGGAATTTCCCAGAAGAATTGAGCAATAACTTAATTGATTCCACGGCAGTTAATTGGAGGACACCCCATTATATCCACCAGGGAGAGTCTTGAAAAAGCTTTTGAAAAATCTTTTTTCCCAAAGTGTTTGCTACAGCCACAGAAGCAAAATTGTATTGTCCTCATAGGTATTATAACGTCTTCTGATCCCAGCTGATGATCATTTTCTGTCCTAAAGCCTCTGGTTTTGTAGTTCATAGTATTTCATTTTAGCTCACATAATTAGCCAGTATAATGAAGGAAAAGTTACAGGAGCTGTGCCGATACAGCATGACTATCCAACCTTTAAGAGCAGAAAAGAGGGAATTAGTGAATTTTTTTTAATCATCAGGTTTTGTGCCTGTAGTTAAACCCTGGGAGACAAAAAAAAAAAAGTGCTGATCTCTCCTTTTGGAGAGTGGAGACCACATGTGAGGCATCTGATCCAACTCTGGTTTGTGCTAAAAATGGACATTGTGCAAGAAAGCTTTCTCAGGGAAAAAGAAAAAAAAA
>NW_008630713.1:8411-10560 GCF_000691845.1 Merops nubicus | reverse complement strand
CTGAAACGCCCCTGGGGCTGTCGCAGCCTGCCCGAGGCTCCCCGAGGCATCTCCTGCAGCCCAGCCACGGCGGTGGGAGAGGGCGGGCCACGGGACCACGCTCACCTGAACCTTCTCATAGGGGACGTCATCGTATACCACACGGGAGGAGTCTGGCCGGTGGTCCTGGGAGGAGCTGGCCCACCTGCAAGAAGAGGGATGGGGTCTTCCTTTCCAGGACATCCTTGCCAGCCCCTCAGTGAGCCCTTCCTCCATTGCTCTCCCAGCTTCACTCACAAGCACTGTAGTCTACCCTACCATGCATTTCTCTGAAGTCCTTCATCAGCATTGACGAAACACCTTTGGCTTTCCATCCTGCCCAAGGGAAACTGCCTGCTTTGGGAACCACCAGCCATTGGGATCCTGGCTCTCCCTGAGATTATGGCACAAACCGTGTCCCAGCCCCTGCCTTTTTTATGGAACGCAATGTCCTGTCCCAACCACAGCCCCTTCCGAGCCCACGACACAGCAGGGGAACAGCCTTACAGGTAGGAGTGCCTCACGGCTGTCACTATGTTAGCAATTGTCTCCACATCCACATAGTCATAGTGCAAGGCCTCTGGTGCTGTCTGTGAGCCTGTCTCCACCAAAAGGAGACCCAGCCAGCGGCCCAGGTCTTCCGAGCAGCTTGCCTGCAGGAGAGAAGAAGGGTTGGGCTGCATGCCGAGCTCCTGGCCCCTTGATACTGCCTCCCAATGCAAAGTGCCATTGTGGAGGAAGGCCCTCTGACCTGAAGAGTGTGTGCAAGACTCAGTAGGGTCCGAGAGAAAGCATACAGGTGCGTGCAGGAGGTCCCAGCCCCAGAGCTCCAGCCACCCCCTCCAGCACGCCTGCTTCAGCCCTGGCAGCTTCCTCCCTGCCTCCAGCCTGCAAATACCGTTCGGCTGCCCCCAGCCCAGCCCAGTGATACCCTGAGCTTCCTTAACGTGCAGGGGAGGGGAAAACAAGGCACTGCTCGCATGCAAGCGTTGGTCATCCCAGGAGATGCTCCCCCAGCTTGGCAACCCCCTTCGCCCTGCCCGCCCCAGCTCCCGCTCACCTCCAGCGCGGCCACCTCCTGCCCGTTGCGAAGGATGCGGAAGGCGAAGGGGTGCTTGGGGCCCAGCCCCGGGACCACCTCGCAGCCCCGGAGCACGATGGCGTTCACGTGGGTCCGCAGGTCGGTGCGGTCCTTGTGGAAGTAGAGGGTGTTGCCCTTCAGGCGACACCAGCGCTCCTTCCAGCACTGGTTAACCAGGACGCTGAGGTGGCCTGGGGGTGGCAGGGCAGAAGGAAGGGTCTCAGCACCAGGTTGGCTGCACCTCGGACAGGCTTTGACGAGACATGGCTGCCCAGAGATTACAGGATGGCTCCCTACTCGTTTGGTCCTTCTGTGTCTCAGTTCCCCCACAGAGAGCCAGCTAGGACACTCTGGGCTCAGGTGAGGTGCCAGCTCACTGACACACATTCACCCAAGCCTGTTTTCTGTGACGTGGGTGACCCCTCAGCCCTTCCCCACACACTATGGGAGTCTGCAGAGCTGGGACTGGGCACCATTTTGTAACCTGCGGCAGTGCCACAACTCCCAGCAGCTCGGTGAGCTTGCCCCCACCTCACCACCTCCTTGCCCCCTCCTGCCCCAGTACGGTCAGGCTGGGGAGCAGGATGCCAGCTCCTCACCCTAGATGAGCCAAGCCCCGTCTCTGCCCCCCCAGCCCACACGAACCGCAGCAGGGGATGTCTTCCTCAGTGGAGGAGGTCTGTGTGTCCTCAGGAGAAGGCTTCTTCTTGGAGAAGCTGATGATCCTGGTGATCTTCTTCCCTGCTGCCCGACTCATTGAGCCCTTCAGGTCTGCCAAGCCGCTCTTTTTGCCTTTCCCTGGAAGGATGGGGTAGCTGTGTGGCCTCAGCGCACGTCACAGCATCCCCCTGCAGCAGGAGAGGATGCTGCCCAGCTGTGGGGCACACAGCCAGTCCCCCGGCCAGGGGACAGCCTGCCTGGCTGGGGACAGGGCCCGTACCGTGCTCGCCGGGCTCTCTGCGGGCTGCCGGGGAACCGGTCTCGCCCGTGGCCACGCTGTCGGAATCGGAGGTGTGCTTCTCCTGGGAGAGCCGCTGCGGAGGAGCGGAG
>NW_008630713.1:0-8362 GCF_000691845.1 Merops nubicus | reverse complement strand
GCAGCCCCTCGACCCTGCCGCCACGCAGGGATGGGGTGTACCTCAGGGCCCAGGGAGCCCCGTTGCCCTTCCCCAGCAGCAGGGAGCCCTGTAAACCCCACAGAGGTGCTGCGAGGATGGGAAGGTCTCCTCGTGCAGCACCAGGAGCTCAGTGTCCCCCTGGCTCCACGTTGCCCAGGCTCGGCCACAGCAGCCCCGTGCAGCACCTCGGCGAGGCAGTTGGAAACCATCACCTTATCCAGGTCCATCTTGCACGGCATCACCGGGGAGGTGGGGGCTTCCATCCCGCCTGCTGCTGGACTGCTGGCTTCCTTTATCACCTGCAGAGACAGCCCCCAGCCGCCGCTCAGAACACACCTGTGGGCCAGGGCAGCTTTCACTGCCTCAACAGGCTCCTGTCTTGTCACAGGAGCTGGGCTGACCCACGCGGAAAAAGGTCCTGGTCTCTGCAGGCCAGGATAGCAAGCCCTGCTCAAGGTACAAGCTGTCTTGCCTGGGGGACTGCACACACCTTGCCCCCTTCAAAACCACAACCAGCTTTGCAGGTTTCATCGGAGATTTTGGAAACCTCAGAAGTGAGGAATTTGGGTGCCAAGGTGCACAGTCATCCTGCCATCACAGGACACCTCATGACCCTCTGTTTTACAGGCAAAGCGTGGCTTGCCCTGGCCATGTAAAATAACCCTGTTCTCCCACATCTGGGGTAACAGCTGGGTTTGTGGTGTGTGCAGAGGCTCCTTTCCCACCTGCGGCGCCTTCCCCGCGGCCCCTGCCTCCCGCCCCTGAACAAAGGCAGGAAAGGGCTATGGGGAAGAGAAGGGGGAGAGCAAACATCCCTGCCCCCCCCCCCCCCAGCCGATAGGAGCCAGGAGCAAAGCCCCTTCCCCTTCCAGGGAGCAAGACCTTTCCCAGGGCAGCTCCCTCCGCACCTCAGCCAGGGAGGGTGCCAAGGAGAGCCCATGGGGCCCCAGGTGAGGTGGGGAGTAGCCAGAAAGATGCCAATGAGTGCCTGCAGCCCCCCAGGCCCAGCGTGGAGCAGCCCCCCCCCCCCCCAGCCGATAGGAGCCAGGAGCAAAGCCCCTTCCCCTTCCAGGGAGCAAGACCTTTCCCAGGGCAGCTCCCTCCGCACCTCAGCCAGGGAGGGTGCCAAGGAGAGCCCATGGGGCCCCAGGTGAGGTGGGGAGTAGCCAGAAAGATGCCAATGAGTGCCTGCAGCCCCCCAGGCCCAGCGTGGAGCAGCCGCGGTACCTTCAGCCACTCCTCAGCCTGCTCTTTGCTCTGCACGGCCAGCACCAGCGCCTCGGCCCCTGGCAGCGAGAACCGCAACTCGTGCTTCTTCCGCCGCCCGTCCTTGGGCACGTAGATGACGTTGCAGGTGGCCAGGGGTACCTCCATGTGTGGCTGCCGGTCCTTGGAGCTTTTGTAGCACTAGGGAAAGCAAAAGGAACGGCTCGGGGCTCAGATGAAACCTGCCCGTCCTGCTGCTGTCCTGGGCAGAGCTAGGGTCCCTCTCAGGGTCCCTCAGAGGTGGCACAGACAGAGGTGGCTCAGTCTCTGCCACAGCTTCAGTGGCGGAGGGCTGCAGGGTGCCCTCGACCTCCATGGGGTCCCAAAAAAAGGAGGAGCCCTCCATTTGCTTGCAAGGGAAGCAAGGGCAGCCTCTGCATGTGCTGTGGGGCAGTGACAGCCTTGGAGCAGGGTCTTGGCTTGGATAGTGCTGTTTTTCTTCAGCTTGGACCCAACCACTCTCATAGCCCACCAACTGGTTCTTGTCCCCCACCAGCCTGGGCTCACCAGCAGCTTGCTGTCCCGTATGATGGTGAGCTGCTTGGCCCACTGTCCAAAACGTTTCTTCCGCAATAGGAAAGCGCAAATCCTGCAATCCTTCACCAGGTTCATGGAGGCTTCCTCTGACGGCCACTGGTGTGTCAGCTGCTGGCCCTTGCCCTCCTCCTCCTCGTCGTCGTAGGACTCGTAAGAGCTGCTCATCGCATCCGAGTCATTGTCTGGAAGGAAGCGGGCGAGTCACCGTGGGTGCCACCCTGGGCCCTGCCTGGTGGGCACGCTCGCACACTGCCAGGGCTTCCCGTGCCTCATAGGCTCCAGCACAGAGCCTGGGCTGGGTGCCAGGATGGATGGACTCCATGTCATCCTCTGAAAACAGCAGAGGTTTGGCCCCAGCCATCTCCATTTCCCTTCCAAACCAGGCAGGATGCTCATGGGGCCAAACGCCAGTCCCAGGTGCATCTGTCCAGACCCCTGGCTTATTTATTTGTCAGGCTCACACTGAAAGCCTGGATTAAACCTTCTACCCGCCACAGAGGATCACGTGCTGGCCCTCTGCCCCACTCCTCCCACACAGGGCACACATGAGCAGTGGTGTCCCTGCCCCAGCCCCTCTCCAGCATGGCAGGGAATGCCCAGGGACCTGCATAGCCAGGTACAGCCCTTCCCCGTGCTGGTGGCGGGCACAGCTCGGGCCACATCCCTTCTGCAGCACGAGGGCTCTGGCTTGTGTGACAAACAGCACTCCACACCCCTTGCTTTTTGCCTGCAGCCTCTGACACGAGGGGTCCTCCACTCTCAGCCCCCATCTCATGGCTGGACTTTGCTGAAGCTCTCCCCTCCCTGGCAAATACACCAGAATACCTACAGGAGCTTTTTTGCTCCCCATTCATCCTGGTGACAGGGTAGTTGCTGTCTGCATCCTCGTAGTAGCCGTCCTCAATGGAGTTGGGGGGGCTGGAGCTGTCTGTTGGGGAAGCGGAGGGCAGTTGAGGCTGTTACAACTGGGTTGCACCCAAGGATGCCCTGAGCAATGAGCCTGTGAGCCAGGGCAGAGCAAAGCACACCCTCCCAGGGCACCTTGACATCATTCCCCCCACGGCTCCAACCTCTCCCCACCACCCCTTTCCCAGTCGAGCCAGAGCAAGCAACTCCTTGCAATAACAGCACAGCGGGAGGGGAAGGGAGCGGGACAGGAGCCGGGCCAGTGGGAGCAGCATTTCCTTCCCCAGGACGAGCCGCTGTGCCCACCGAGGGCTGCCTGCTTTGCCCAGTGGGCAGGCAGGCGAGGGGATGTGGGGGGCAACTTGTGGGGCTCCCAATGTGCTCCTGGCACCCAGCATGGAGCAGGACTCACTGCGGGAGGTGATGTACTCGGGGGCTTTGCCAGGGCCCAGGGGCAGGGCTTCTTCGTAGTAATCCTCCGGTGGGGGGGTGGTGGGCAGTGGCGGAGCAGGGTCCACAGGAACCTATTGCAGAAACACCACCAGCATTACCCAGGCAGCCGAGAGGGTCATGAGTCCCAGCAGCTACTGCGGTGGCAAGGGACAGGAAGGGTCTCAGCCCTCCCCGTGCGGGTACAGGTCAGACCTTGCGGGTGGGCAGTCAGGGACTTACAGTTTTTTCTGTCTGGCTCCTCTCCAGCTCCAGTCCAATGCCATCACTGGTGTCGCCCTCCTCCTCCTGCATGTCCTGGAGATCCCGCAGGTCACAGTCTGCACCGGGGTAGAGAGGGTGAAGGGAGCAGGAAGCCCCAGAGCTGGCCTCCCCAGCCATGCCCTCCAGGGCCCCCCAAGGCAAGCACCCGTGGCCCTTTGCTGGGAAGGTGCTGGGAAATGGGCATCGCTGGTAAACACAGCTGGTGCATGGGCCTGCTGTGGCCAGGCCCCAGACAGCAACGAGAGAGCAAAAGCAAGTGCCTGGGGTGGTGATGCCCACCCTGGACACAAGGATACAGCTTTCTCCCTCCTTCCCCGGGGTACCCCAAGAGCCCCTGCTCTCAGCAGGGACCCAGGGCCAGAGCTGCACCCAGCGTGACCCCTAGGACATCACTCTGGGTCGGCTGAACATACCAAACTCCTCAAAGAGAGACTCCACGAAGCTGGTGCCATTGCTCAGCGACGCCGTGTTGACATACATGTAGTCCACGTCCTTCCCTGGGAGCGAGGGGGATGCTCTCAGCCCGGGGGTGGGCTCCCCACAAACGCCGACCCGAGGACACAGGCTAGCCCGCCCCACTGTGCCACGGGGCACTCCTCTAGAGCAGGCGCCCGCCCGGGGAGTGGAGGAGCCCCGGGATGCTGCCACCCCTGCCCCAGGAGGGCAGGAGGGTGGCAATGCTGTGGAGCCCCAGATGCACATCCCTCCCAGCCTTCCCACAGAAACAAGTGGCAGGAAGAGCTCTGTGGAGCACCTCTCCTCAGGGAGCAGCCCACTGCAGCCATAGCAGGGCTGACACGGGCCCCTGCGCCCGGGGAAGCTGGGGAGCGAGAGCGAGGAGCGAAGCACCCCGAGGGTGCTGAGCAGGTGCTGGGCGCAGCGGCAGCTCATCCCTGCTGATGGTTTTGCCCTACCCGCTGGGGTTTTGATGCAGGGTAGCTGCTGGGGACACCCCCAGCCCCTGGGGACACCCACTGCCCCTGGGGATGCCCACCAGGCACTGTGGGAGCTGGACACAGACCTGCGGGTGGCTGTAGCTTCTGCAGGATGGTAGAGACAGCCAGCTTCTTCTCTTGTGTGGTGGCACTCAGGTATTCATGGTCCAGCAGCTTGAGCAAGACGTTGAGCTCTGGCAGGAGCTGGTCCAGCACTGGGGAGAGCAGGAAAAAAGCCCATCAGCCAGGGTGGTGTCGGGGTGCTGGAGTTAAGACAAGGCAGAAAGCCTTGAGCCTGGAGCTTGTGGAAGACCTCAGGATGAAGGTGTTTGCCAGGTGGCCCAGCACAGCTCAGGAGGGTTTTGCTAAGGGTACACGTGCTCCTTCCCTGCACGAGCTCTTCCACGCATGCAGATGCCAGGACGCAGCCTGCTGAGCCTGTGAATAGGAACACCAGCTCTGCAGGCTACTGGACCACTATCAAAGGGCTCAACAGACGTATTTTTCCATGCAAATAAAACTACAGCTCTGTCTGCCCAACAGCGTATCATTGTTGCTGGGTGTGGTGGAGAGAAGGAAGGAAGGAAAGGAAGGAAACCCAAATGCCATCTCCAGAGCCACCTTGCAATGCTATCCAGGGAGACATCCTCCCACCCCTCGCCTGCTGGGGGACATTCCTGTTCCCTTGCTGTGCTCAGACCACCTGTGACCTCCCAGACCAATGCTACCTCCACAGAGTCACCATACCCAGGCTAGAGCCTTCCTCCCCATACTCACCACCAGCAGCTCCTCTGCTCTGTGGTCACTCCTTCCCTGTATCATCCCAGCTCATCCACAGGGCTTCAAGGCCCCCCCACTCTTTCCCTCCAGGCACGGAGTCACTGCCCTAAGGGACAGTCCCTGCCTCACACAGGCACCTAAAAGATGCCCGGGGAGGGGCAGGGACTGCAGCACAGGAGGGATCTTCCCCACCCAGCTTTGTGTTAGCTGAGCCTTGGTCCAATACACATGGCCCCAGAGGTCGCCAAGAGAATCAGAGAAGCTGGAATCTTGGCAAAGACGAACCATGCCAGAACCACCACTTGTCCATGTTCCAGCATGTGGGCTCCCGGTACCCACCAGCTCCTGGGCCAGTGCTGCACCTGAACTTGGCACCAGTCAGCTGACAGAACCAGGCAGGGGAGATAGGGAGAGCCCAACAAAAATCAGGAGAAGAGAATTCACCAGGAATCACCATTACAGACACAGCACATGAACGTGTGGGGCTTCTCTTTGACATGGTGATTCATGGGCTGGTTTTTATGAGGCAAAAGCACACTGCAGCTGTGGGGTTGTTCGTGCAGCAGAAAACACTTGGCTGTTTGCATATCAGAGCAGGGCTACAAGGAAAATACTTCACTGAAGTAGCATGTACAGTGCTGGCAGCAGCTGACTGACAGCTTTGGGAAAATGTGGGTCAGGGATGGGAAGGGTGGGGAGTACCAAGCTGAGCTCTGGGCTCCAAATATCTCATGAGCTCACACCCCCCCAATTCTGCACATACACCAACATCCTCATCTTAGGTCTCTTCCCATACCTTATCTCCTCTGAGCAAGACAAGACAAAACTGAGCTGGATCCAAAGCCCAGCTCCTGTTTTACCTGGGAGCACACAGCTGCCCAGCTTCACTGGTATCCAGGGAGCTCCTGCAGGGTCCAGCACCTGCAGGAGATAGCCTGTATTGGAGAAGCCAAGCACGGGGACACCAGTAAACCTGCAGCTCTGGAGGCTACAGAGGGTGGAAAGAAAGCTGCAGTTTGTTTCAGTGCAAGCGTGAGTAGGATCCTTTCTCTTGGCAGCAACCAAAAGTCATTGTGGCACAGCTGGGGTGGCCTGCAGCTGGCTTTGGGTCTCCAGGGACAGGAGGAGAGGCCAGAGGTGACCACAGACGCGGTTTGGACGTGCTGACTGATGGGGATTGTTTGCAAGGAGGGGAGAGCATGTGCCCTGGCAGCACAGAGCACCAGTGACACTCTGTGCAGGCTGTACCCATTCCCACCACTGCCCCTCAGGGTCTGCCAGGGGCAGAGCTGGGCAGCAGCGAGGGCTGGCATGGGCTGTATTTCCCAGGGGAAGGGCAGGATGCAGTGCTGCTGATGGCATCCTCCTTACTCGTGTTCTTTAACAAGTCTGCTGGACCCAACACCCCTCAAAAACTGGGCTGCTACAGGTTTGACCCAGGATTTTGGGTGCCTACCTTCCACCCCTGTGAGCCACAGCATGAAGCAAGCCTCCCAGGGCCAGTGGGGAACAGGCTGGCACTGCCAGCACAGGGACAGCACAGTAAAACCAGCTGCTGTTTCAAAGCGTTTTGACTGAAGAGGAGCCCAACATGAGTGGGTTCGTGTGGATCAGTGCCTGGCCAAGATGAGCCCCTGGGCAAGGGGACAGTGTGCCCAGCCCTGAATTGCCATCTCCCCAGGACGCAAGGCAGGATGTGGCTCACAAGTCTCTTCCTGACACTCTGACTTCTATCTCCACAGACCTTCTGCTTCCTCCTCCCTCCCCAGAGCCAAGCTAAAGAGCAACCTCAGCCCTTTTGGCATACACAGCTTTGCTAGTGCCCATCTCCCATGGGCAGGCTGAATCAGGACAGGTAGCCCCCAGGCAGAAGGAGAAGCCCCAGTACAGCTCCAGAAGGATGAAGTAAGCCTGGGGAGATGCCAGCATCCCCCAGCCTGTGGGGAAGGAGAGGAAAACCACAGGGGGGAACAGGGCTCCTGCTCCTTAAGCTGGAAAAACACCCCACAGCAGACAGGCAGCCACGAGACCCAGGTCCTGCTGATGCTCTGCTCGCTGCCCCCCTCCAGCACACACTTCCTCAGGTGGGGAGCTGCTCTGGCCATGCGAGAGCCTCAGATGTGTGGTGAGCGGGTGTCCTGGTTTGGGATAGAACAGAACTGATTCTGTTTGGTGATTTTAGTTTTCAGCTAAAGCTCTTCTAATTAACTGCCCTTTCTCCCGTCTGATGCAATACCATGCCAGCGACCCATGTTGCTGCTAAGCGATGAGTCTCTCTCCCTTATTCCCTGAGCGGTTAACAGCATCTGCTACATGTCTGGGGGCAGCCCTGACCCTAAACTGTGACAGCAGGGGCAAGCACCAAGAGCTTGGATCCCATAGCCCTCTACTTGCCCCTCTGCAGAAGCAGGAAGGAGGGACAGGACAGACCCTCCCTGGGATGGTTGCAAAGTGCTGCACAGGCAGCATGGGATCAGGCTCCTTCTCAGTGCTGTGGTAGTGATCTCCCTGTCAGGTGAGACGTCCACCCTAGCAGGACTTGGTGAGGCAGAGGACTAGCATGAAAGCAGCTGGGACAAAAAGCAAGATGCTGCCCTGTCCACTCAGCACCTGCAAGCATCTAGGAAGACACCCATCTTCCTGCCACCCCAGCTCACAGGCTTTCAGCTGGCCATGAGCTCCCATGGAGATGGGGACCAGGCACACACCTTCCTACAGTACGTCAAAGCCTTGGCCACGATGCTCTCCAGAATCCCCATTCCCTGCTGTGTGTAGGACATCTTCTATCGCATCCACCAGCTCCTGTGTCAAGGCTTCGGGGGCAAAAGGGCAAGTGGGTTTCTATGAATAGTGACAAAGTAGGTGGTGAGGGGGGCAAGGAGACCCCGCCGCATAGGAGGAACAGGGGTGCCCATGAGCGAGGTTTGTCCCCCAGCATGGCATGGGGTGAGCTCATTAGCAACACCCCGAGCGCCAGCCCCGCGCCGGGCGCAGAGCGAGCACTGAAGGCGCCTTTGTTCCCCCCAGCTGAGCCGTCCCCTCCGTCTCCCTTGTTAAACAGCCTCCAAAATACACGGGGGGAGGGCAGCCCAAGAGGCCTGTGGGCTCGGGAGGGTGCAGGGCCTGCTGAGCAGAGCCTCTGCCTCGGGGAGAGGAGGAAGGGAAGAAATTAATTTCCTACACTCGTTAGGCTTCCAGCCTAA
>NW_008630712.1:1068-1376 GCF_000691845.1 Merops nubicus | reverse complement strand
TTGACAACATCATCATGTGGGGCGACATAGTAGAATTTTTCGAGAAAGGGAAGAAAATAGTCCAAATCCTTCTGAAAGCCAGTTTTCTCATAAAATAAAGGGAGGTTAAAGGGGCCTGCACAGGAGACCCAGTTTCTAAGAATAAAAAGGCAAGATGGGCATCACCAGATCCTAATGGATGTGGTCAACAAGATATCAGCCACGTCCCCCTCAACCAGCAAAAAGGAAACACAGGCTTCCTTGGGTGCTGTGGGTTTCTGGAGAATGCACATCCCAGACTCCAGTCTGATTGTGAGTCCTCTCTTCCA
>NW_008630712.1:356-972 GCF_000691845.1 Merops nubicus | reverse complement strand
GACAAAATCCTAAAAACATCCCCTACACTGCAGCCAGGAAGAATGGTCCTACCTGGAGCCTCTGGCAGAGAGCACCCGGGGAGACCTGAGGTCTATCTCTGGGGTTTTGGAGTTGCAGGTAGAAAGAATCTGAGGCTAACTGCATGCCAACCAAAAGAGATACTTGCAGCACACAAAGGAGTTTGAGCTGCCTCAGAAGTGGTGGGCACTGAAGCGCAGCTCCTCCTGGCACCCCGACTGCTGGTGCAAAGTTCTCTGATCAATAACTCTAAAAAGTACTGATTAAATTATTTCACAGGGAACATCGAGCTTGCTATAATCATATTTTGTTTTCCCAAGCTCATGACACCACTTTTTGTGGTTCAGTTCGCTGTGAAGGACCTGGCACCTGAATATGCTGGCAATATGCTGAAGCGCAGCTCCTCCTGGCACCCCGACTGCTGGTGCAAAGTTCTCTGATCAATAACTCTAAAAAGTACTGATTAAATTATTTCACAGGGAACATCGAGCTTGCTATAATCATATTTTGTTTTCCCAAGCTCATGACACCACTTTTTGTGGTTCAGTTCGCTGTGAAGGACCTGGCACCTGAATATGCTGGCAATATGCTGGCCAA
>NW_008630712.1:0-238 GCF_000691845.1 Merops nubicus | reverse complement strand
AAATAAGGAGGCGGGGGGCGGTGGGTGGGGATCAGCCTGCCCACAATGAAACATGTTTGACGATTGTGAGTGAGATTCGCACTGTACGTATGCTCCTATCCAAGTCAGAAAGCGATCTGTGGTTAAAGGGGTCTGGAGACTGTTCTACTTTCTTTACCCTCTTTTTGTTCCCCCACTTTTTCTTCGCCCTCTTCTCTTACGCTCCCTCTCCCCTTGCCCCGAGCGCTCTCGGGCGGGG
>NW_008630711.1:0-8169 GCF_000691845.1 Merops nubicus | reverse complement strand
TCCCTGCTCGTTGTATACGATTTGCCGGTCAGGCAAATCAGGCCACGTGCAGTAAATGCAGGGACAAATGTCAGAGACCAAACTTAACTCAGACTTGGTGGATGCTGTTAGAAATAATCAAAGGTTTAAACCCTCAGGGAACTAACATCTTTGTCAAGTTGTCATTGCAGGTCACCTCTAAGAAGAAATGAACACTAACCATAGCATCATTCACTGGAGCTGAGGCTATGGACCTGACTCGATGGAAGAGTTCCAGTGCCCATCTACAGAAGAATCAAGATACTGCAGCCACAGCATCTTGACTCGGCAGAAAACCCTTCAAGAAGAAAGAACTCAGACGATCTGTGCCTGTGAATTCACCTGTGCCTTGAATTTGTTATACCTCTTGAATCTTTTATTGCTGTTATTTTATACTTGTTAAGACTCGCTTATGCTATAGATAGAATGCCGATTTTCTGTCATGGGGAGGGGGAGATGTTGTGGTGAGCAGAGCCCACCCTAGGCAGGGATCGGCGTGCGGAAGATCTCGCGATGTAACGGAAAGCTCAGACTGCCCACGAGGGGCCTTGTGGGTGTGGCTTGTGCTATATAAGCAATTGCAGCTGCGCAATAAACGCCATTTGCAACATCCTTCATATTGAAGCCTGTGTCTGCTGATGGTACCCAACGGCAGAGGTTGGGTGGCAGAGATCCCAGGGATCGGGTGTCGGTAACGACATACCAGTGGGCTCCTTCTAGTGTGTGGATACAAGTCTTTATTCATACAACCTAAGGCTACACCTATGACCTAAAGGACATACATGTAGTCGAAATCACCATCATCTCCATATAAATGAGAAACAGAGGAAAATATATATGCAGAGGTCATACACATTGGATCAGTATTTCCACTAAATGTCCTCAAAACTATATGGCAAAAGGGTGGATAAATTCATTAGTCCATTCTGGATCTTTTCCAAAAGAAGAGACACATTAGCTCTTGTTTGCATAAGACATCTGAACTGCCAATTTCTTGCAATGTCCACACATCATAATCAGGATTAAGTAGATAATTAGTAAGTTAACAGGACCAAAGAACATTTTCAGTGTAATTTATCGATAAAAACTCAATCTCCAGTTATGACTGTTTAAGAGACCTGTGGTCAAGGTACCAAACATTTGATTTTGTACATGAATTTCAAAACTCAGAGTCAAAGTGTTTGTAGTTCTAAGACATTATATGTCACAAATATTAACACCAATATGAAAAGTGGGAGAGATCTTTAAACAGTGAAACTTTTTTTCAATTCTTATTCCATGCAAATGCAACATCATTACAGACAAGCAAATACCTAGACAGCACAAGTCTAGGTACAGTAACCTTTTCTACAGTTAATTCAACTTCTGTATTTCATATTCCCTGTAGTATATATTTAGAAAGTAATTTTCCTTTCTCTATTTCCCTTATGTTTCACTTCCAAGAGAGCTGCAACTGATTCTCTAAATTGCCTTTTAGTTGAAATAAATGATACAAAGTCACTGTGAGAAATTTTAACACTTCAACATTAATACACATTGAATGGGACAAACTGTTGCATTAAATTCTGACTTGCTAATACTTGTGTGCTACTGAGAGTTAACAAGATGTAATGTGAATTGAGATGACTATAGTACAGTAACATTTTTCCATCTTCCAAGTAATGCAAAGTCTTCTATAATGGCATGTATAGTGCATCCTCTTGTGTTCATCTCCTTGGATAAAATGTGATGGTTATTTTTGACAACTGGTCAGCAGCTATTTTAACCTTTTTTTTTTTTTTTTTTTTTCTTAAATGCTAGCACAAAAATGTACACCATAAAAGTGAAAATTCCTTGTAAAATAAAACAAAGTAATATCTGATCCAAATCAAATATTACCAAGAAGTTGAATACAAAATTTGGATTTCAACTTCTACTCTACTATAAAAGTATACATTTTAAAAATGGAAAACAGAAGATCTCTGTCACACTATACAGTGTTTTGTTTTTAATAATATATAACAGTCTGTTTCTGGTAAAAAATTAACTTTCAAACATTTGGCCCTTTCTGATAAATCTGTTGATATTCTTTGGTGTTTTTCTTATCAACTCTGTTGTTAAGGTATTCCTAGGTTTCAGTTGCTCAATCTTAGAGGACAACTTCAAGGAATTATTCTGTCTGAAGTAGTTACAAAAGTAACTTGAAACTAATGTCATTTAAATGAGTGGGAAGCCTGAAGGAAGCGGTGTTTGAAGTGTATTTATATTCTTGCCTCCTCTCCCAGAATGTACAGTCTTTTGAGGACAAAACACCAAGTTCTGTGTAGTGTTAGATACATTACATAAGTTAAGCCGCATAGAGGACTTTCAAGAATCTCTGAATTGCATGGCAGTGTCTGCATTTTAGGGTAGATTTGCTCAGCAATCTAAGACCTACTGAGTGGTACACAGAATTTTCCTGTTATATTCTGGAACCTTCTTCTAGAGGCAACAGGGGAGTATGTTCCATTCATCTGTTGACATGGAATTTGGTATATGCACCAGGACTGAACATGTACCTGGCATTCAGGCAAACAAATCCAGCACAGAGTGCAACTGCCCCCAAGTATCAATTTTGCTAGTATGTACTAATAATATCATTGCTTAACAAAAATTGAGTATTCTTTTAGAGGAGTGTGGACTGAGTTCAAATCACTGCTCTTTTGTAAAAATAACGTTTCTAAGGATTACTTTTCTCAGCATCGGAGGAATACTATTTATAGAAAACCATGTATGCATAATTTTTAAACGTTTTTTTTGTTGATGTGCTGCCCATATGCAATGCTGTACACAAGACTTGTACCTAATTTTCATTGTGTCAGAAGCTTTACAAGCTCCATAGGCAAATGTTTCCTACAGCCAAAATAACAGTCATTAACACCAGCTTTGTTTTGTTTTGAAAACAAAGCTCAATGGTTAGATGAAGGTAGCTGGAGAATGTTTTTCTTATTCTTTTAAACCCCAAATGTACCTAAATACTACAGGCTTCATGGACAGGTTGGATTAATTGATTTTTTTTTTATTTTTTTTTTTTTCCCTAGAGGTGAAATCTTAACTTTATTGAATTCAATTAAATAACATGGTTTTTAGTCCAGTAAAAGGGGAAGAGGCTCAACATGTCAGATGTTATACTAGGCACGAATAATTGCACATAAAATAAAACTGTATGCTTTAAAATGGATTTTAGAGATGACCAGTTCTGTGTCTGTTACTTCATGTTTCTTATTCTCTTAGAAATGTATAGTTAATGTGTATGTCATGTATTTCTGTATGTATTATTTACCTCATAACTTTATAATCATTGTAAAAACCTACTGCTAATCATTTTATATTTATAAAATTAATATTTATTTCCAAACACTCACGCAATGAACTTTTGTTTCTAGAGATGCAAACCTTATCCACTAAGCCATGTTCTTCTTCTTAAAAGATGTAGCTTTTTAATAACAGATTTAGTACAATCAGTACTGACAAAGACAATGTGCAAAAAAATACTAAGTAGGAGAATGCTATAATTTGAAGGCAGCATGTGTTTGTAAACTGTTCCATACCTCCTACCTCCATGTGCCATATAAACATTCTTCATCTCAGCAAGGTTACAGTATGAAATATGTAATTTTATAGGACTTGACAAGAGTTTTTCAGGTGCATTCTTCTAAAATTACCTAATTGCAAGCATATTCTCTGCCAGTTCAGGTGTTCCCCTATGTATCTTTTCTGATTCAACTCAGTCTTTAAGAACTGTTCAAAATTCTAGGGTTTAAACCCTTTTGCTGTATAAACGTACTGAAATAGATACTCACATTCTTATGCTAACCCATTGTAAATATTTGATGCTGGCTTGTGGCAATAATATTTCATTTGATATGTTATAGTATATTTCATGCATAGTCATTTACCAAAACTCAGGGAATATGTGTAACATACATTTATATTAACAGTTGTACTGATTTTCTTATTTTCTAAAATATAATTTTTGATTGCAATAATTCTGGAATCAATGTTTCTTACTCAAAGCTTTGTTATCATGTCCAAAACATGTAACTTCCATTGTCTGCATTTATGGAATGATAATAGTCAGAAAGAGCTTTCAGGCATGTACAAACCAGCTGGTTGCCAAGATGGATTCCTATCAATGTTGTTGATATCAATTACAATTTGCATGTGCAGTCACTCAGACCCTAATTCAAGATGCTTTTCCAGCAGGTGCCTGATTTTCAATCTACAAATAGTCTTCAGTGGGGTAACTCAAGTATTTATATGTAGTGCCTTACTGAACTAGAGCCCTTAGTGTGGCTGCCCTAGAAGGGGAAGAATATATCAAGCTAGAGAAAACTGAGACCAATAATAAAATAAAATATTTCGGTTGTAGAGCATTTTGCCATTTTATTGCTAAATCCCTATTTCCAAGGGTCACAAAGGCGGATGTATCACTGCTTACTCTGTGAGACATTACCCTGAGCATTCTTTGTCTGCTGATCCCAGCTATTCCTGTGCAGATTGGAAGGTTTTTTTTCTACTAGTATTCAATATTTATGTGTGAATTATATCTTCCATAACAACAGTTTAAGGACTTTGTTGTGTGTCACTCCATTTAATAGTAGAACACCTTTCCAAATACTAAGCCTAATGTAAAGAAACAGAATATACGAAAACAGAGGGAATAATGTGTTCTAATACGTATCACCTGTTTACCTGATCAATATTATGCTGCCTGCTCGTACACACATACATATAAGGTTGTGATTAGAGAAAACAAGAGAATAATACCAAAACCACTAAAGGTCTCTTCAGAGGGAAAAGATGTTACTCAGGCTGATAACAAACAATGGATAAGAATCTCAAACAGACAAGCAGAAAGCATATTACAGAAGTATAATCTATTTCCCAGGAAATATTAATAAATAGGATGACTGGAAATTACTACAATTTGAACAGCTAAAGCCTAATTATGAAAAGAATACATCTAGGTTTTCTTTGGTTTTATTTGCCCAACACAATGTACTTTCAAGGGGTTTTGTATGTGGGGTTTTGTTTTGTTTTTACAGCTCAAACTGGTCTTGAAACTCTATTTATTGTTTTGAAATTCAAACAATATTATCCATGAAAAAATACTAAACTGATTAGTAACCTGTATGAAAACCTAAAGAATAGCAACATCTAAGAAATTTTTTTCCAGTGTTGTTGAACCACATGATTCCACTATGTAAAAGGCAAAGGAGCACGTACACTTAATCGGCATAGCATTTTAAATGTGGTGGACAAGGAACTAGAACATGATTTTCTTGATAAATAGGCAGGCTAAAAGTAAGGTCTGCCTCTGTTACAAGATGGAATAAGCAAACATAATTTTGAAAAGTATGATTCCATATACACACAAGGACAGATGATGAAATGCAGTGGTTCCAAATTCCTTTTGAAGCCACCAAATAAGAAGTCTTTTTTGTTTACTTGAATGGTAATGTTAAACCTTAACACAAATACTACAGATGCATACTTGCATCAGGATTATGGAAAGCATTTTAAAGTTATTTCCATCTGAGTGAATTACACATTGAGTAGACATTCTGTTCATTCCCTGCCAGCTTGGAGTAATAATAATACTAACACTTATAAATACTTGGAATATTTAGTGTGTATGTCTGTGCTAGTAGGTAGTGCAGCTCAGTGGATGCTAGCCTTCAAACTGAAACAGAAAAATACTAAAGATCTAATGTCCATACTATATGAGGTTTTACTTTTATTAGTTCTGGACTGGTACCCTGGCTTGAAGCAATTTTAGCTGTTAGAGAATACTAGAAATATTTCTGTTCTGTGTTTGCCCTCATTTCATCCAAAATTAATGTAGCTGACACTCTCTGAAACCACTCTGTGATGTTAATCTAAGTGTGTGTGATAAGTGAGAGTAATTAGGAGATTCACTTCAAAATCATTGTCCTGATCTGGACTGAAACAGTAATGTAAATTATTTTTTTGCCATCTTTACAGGAACACAGACTTTCAGTTTAACTTTATGAAATACATTCAGTAAATGGAAAAAACTAAATTAATTTGACAAAAAGCTACCGTCAACAAACAAAAATTAAACTGCTATCCCTTAAATCACTAAACAAATTCACTAATGAGAACAGTTACATTGAAATTACTTGTAGAAGTTATTAAGATAATTTAAGTATGTGTTCTGTCCCGGTTAGAAGGGAGAATTGTGTCCCACCTCCCTTATCCCTCAGTTTCCCAGGTAGAGAGGTAAATAAGGAAGGCAGGGGTAATGAAAACCTTGCACCGAATTGCAAATTACCAGAATGAAATATATTATTTAACAGGGAACAGAAAGGAAGAAGGGTAGGGGTTTAAACAGGGTAAGGGGGGTTATAGGAACAACAAGGCAAGGAAGATTAAAATTCCAAATATACAAAACCCAGATGTTGTGCTGAGGCTCCCCAGTGCTGGATCTCGCTGGACTGAGGTGGATTGAAGCTGGGTGCCCGATCCTTTGACGTGGATGGAGGCAGGAAATCAGTCTGTAGATCAGGCCCAGGCCTCCAAGATGGCCACGGCCACGTGCAGCACAGGGAAACCACAAGCAGCAGCAGCAGCATGTGCCCAGGTAGAAGGTCAAAGGAGCAAGAGCAAGAGCAAGAGAGCAAGAGCAAGAGGTGTGCCTTTCTTGCCCCTTTTATAGACCTTGGCAGGAAGTCCCTAAGACAGGAAAAAGGGGAGTGGGAATAGGGCAGGTGTACGCCCCTTTCATTCAGGCTTGTACCTGGTTTAGGGTTTCAGATCTCCACCCACAAGGGGCAGCAGGTTTCAAACCATTACAGTATGTTAGTGTTTGTTTTTTTGTTTTTTTTTTTTCCTGAGCATGTTTGGATGTTTGCAAGCAGTGTGAGAAAAAAATTAAAAAACCACACTGCTTGTATGTGTATTGGTATTTAGCCAAATCTCTCATAACAAAATAGTTTCTAGAAATATGAACTACAGATTTTTTTTTTTTTTTTTAAATATAGTTGTTGAGCAATATCATCAAGTGAAAAACTGAAAAGCTAAATTTTCATAGGAAAAAAATCTAATTACATTTTCTATTACTTTTAAAAAAAAACCCACAACATAGAACTGTATCTTCTCTCCCTTTTTATTTTACTGAAATTCTGAGGTGATATTATTTTAATTTAATAATTCTTGATATTTTAGTCTTTGGTTTTAGGTTTTTGGTTTGGTTTGGGGTTTTTTTTTGTGTTTTTTTTTTGTTTGTTTGGTTGTTTTTTTAATATACATTTTAAAAACAAAACTAAAATTCCCCTATGGATTTCTCTTTATTTTGATTTGAGGAGGTACAATGCCATGACAGTGTTTTTGGCTCACTGTTCATCTGAAATAGTCTTTCTTTTAAGAAGCAGAAGGATTTGCGTTAAGTCTTTAAAACTTGAACAACATCAATGGGATTAGCAAATAATTTCAAAAGAGTATACTTAACATGGATAGTATGATTACAAAATTATTAAAACTTCTTTCTCAATAAATGTCATGGGTAATTGGCAAGGACTATACTAATTATTTATATGGATGTGCTATTGGCATCTATTTTGCAAGTAACAATGCTATTTGATTACGCACTGGAATGGGCTGCCCAGGGAAGTGGTGGAGTCATCATCCTTGGAAGTGTTCAAAAAATGAGTGGATGTAGCACTAGAGGCTATGGTTTAGTGGTTAGGGAAATGTTGGGATGAAGGTTGGACTTGATGATCCTAGAAGTCCTTTCCAACCATAGTGACTCTATGGTTCTATGTTACTATCAAGGACCAGGACATTAGTTTCACCTACTAATAAAACACTATTAATTAAAAGTGTTATTTTGTTAGGTATTTGTTGTGTATCAACAACGCAGTGACCTGGTTCAGGAAATGGTACGAGGGCCAATCCCCGGCCGCTCAGACCACGTGCATACCCACACCAACGTGGTGGATAGCAAATGGCCTTTATTCAAGCTAAACAAAGCATTTTATAGCCTGAATTTATAACGTCACTTCCGTAAAAAGTAAAACCCCATTGCCTGCCACTAGAGCGGGGTGTGCCCTAACTTTCCGTACAGTGCGTTTTCTTCTGAATGCCAGACCCTAGCTGCAACATTTCCCC
>NW_008630710.1:0-275 GCF_000691845.1 Merops nubicus | reverse complement strand
TGTGGTTGTCCCCACGCCGTGGTGTCCCCATGTCATGGTTGTCCCCATGTCATTGTTGTCCCCATGTCATGGTGTCTCCGTGCCATGAGGTCACCGTGATGTGAAGTCCCCATGAGGTCACCATTCCTCATGCCACGGGCTCACCAGGAGATGGGGTCACCGTGTCCTGCGGTCATCATGCCATGGTCTCCTGGTGTGATGAGGTCACTGTGCCTTGGGTGTCACCATGCCTTGGGGGGTCACCATGCCTTGGAGGTCACCATGCCGTAGTGTCC
>NW_008630709.1:0-3848 GCF_000691845.1 Merops nubicus | reverse complement strand
ACGTTCAGACTTGCTCTGAACAGAGTAGGCTGAGTGGTTACAAGGTAGATAGCAACATGACAACGCAGGAAAATCAGCCAAGAATTAGGCAATAAAAGAAACATCTTATACTTAGGATCCTTTTTCGATTGATTGGCATTTGCTCAGCCCGCACCATGCCACTCTATGGATATTTCAGAATAGTTCAGAACCATCTGCAGCACCTCCAGGTAATTCTGTGAGCCCTAAAGCTCTGAGATCTGACGCTCTCTTTGGGCAAGACACCACGCATTGGGGGTGTGGGTTAACAACCAACCAAAAGGAGGTGCCACCTGTTGACCTAAGCCAGTTGGGCTCTTCTTTGTATAAAATAAATGTATCAAATACTTCTGTATCCAGCCCCAATTCAACTAGCAACCATTTGCCTTCCTCTTCCGCTAGCATCATTCAAAAGAGAAGTTCTGTGCCTTTCAGGACATGCAGAAGAGAGATGTGGGGACATTGGACTGATTGTTTGTATTACGGAGAACCTTGAGAGAGATCTCAAAAAGACATCTGGAGCTCTCCCCACCATGAGCATTCCTCCAGTGTCTGTTAGTGAATCAAATTATTGTAACACTGCTTGCTAGATGTGATTTTATATCGTCTTACATTGTTTTGTATGTTTGGGGTTCTTTTTAACTGATGTATGAGTTAGAGGTATTTTGTCACAGTTGTGCTATCCCTCAGCAAGATACTCGTTGCTTACAATGAAACAACATTGGGCTTTATCACTGTGGTTTAGAAGTTCCTATTAACCCACAAATCAAATTGTTTTCTTTCATCCGGCTGAATCCATTGAGTAGTTCACCATGCCACTCTATGGATATTTCAGAATAGTTCATAAATATCTACAGCAACTCAAGGCACTTCTGTGAGCCCTAAAGCTCTGAGATCTGATGCCACAGTCTGTCCCAGCATGATGGGCTGTATGCATCTAATACAACAACTTCTTGAACTAAGTGTAATTAATTAAACTTCTTTTAAGTCTTTTCTTCTTTTGATACCTTTCCTTAAGCACTTCTCGGCAAGAATGAAAAGTAATCAGCAGCCCGAGTACGACACAGAGTCCTTTGCTAAAAGTAATTTGACAGTGAACACAAGGTAGAAGAGCATATGATCACTGGCAGGCAGCAGGCTAATAGTATTATAGGATCACTAGTGGAAGAAAATATTCTTAGGGAGAAATTAATATTTGCTGACTCCCACCAGAGGTCAGTCACATCATAGGAATAAAATTAAAGTTACCAATATTGTAGGTGCTTATTGATTCTACCTATGATGGAAATTGAAACAATATTTTTGACCCAATTTAAAGTTCTATTTTACTTGTCTTACTGTGTTATTCATATTTGGGATAAATGTATCCTGCTTTAATAATATGAGTGCAGCAGAAAATACGTACTCTGGTAGGAAAAAGAAACAACCAGCTGAATAAACTTTGGCTTAGCTTTCAACGACTGTGGAAGAACAAGAAACAATTTCATAAAAGCTTAAGGTGCTGCTAACTATAATGAATGCTCTAGACTGTGTATAATGCACATGGATGGCAATAAGCTAGCACATTTCAGCATGGAACTCAACATTTCTTGAGCCAAAAGTCCCAGAGAAGTTAGAAGAAATAGGATTTGTTCTTAGTAATGGGATAGAGTAATGTGCTCCTTGCATAAAGGAGTTATTACATATGCCTAGATTAATCAATACTCTTAGTAGTTAGAAAAAATCGTATTACTTTTTTGACTAACTAAAATAAAACATAATATAACAGAGATTGCAGTGCTAAATATAATCTCAGAATCCAGAGAAAATGACAACTTTATCCACTCAAATGTAAGTAGCCCTATTTAAACCAAAGGTTTCTGCCCTTATAATGGGAAAGTATTAAGACATTTTTCTGTTATAAGTTCTTAATTTGTTTTTCCTCTCCTCAGCTCTTAGACCACATCTATAATCATGTGTTCAGTTTTGGGCCCTCAGCACAAGAAAGGCATCAACATATTTGAGTAAGTTCAACAGAGGACCACAAAGAGAGCCATGAGTAACCTAGACTAACCTCATAGCTCACCCTGCTTTGAGCAGGAGTTTTGACTAAACTGTCTCAGAAAGCCCCTTCTAATCTGAGTAATCCTCTTGTACCATCTTATGATCCTGTGAATCTGTCCTGTGACCTACAGACCATCTCTTTGTCGGGAATACTTTTTAGGCAGTTCAGTCACCCTATTTCAAAAGAATTAAGCAGAACCAGAAAAGATAAATGCAGCAAGGATGACCATTTGAATGTATAGATTAAGTCCTAGATAAGAGACAAAGTAGACTAGATCTCTTCAACCTGCAAAAGGGACAGCTGAAAAGAACTATGAAAGAATGAATGATACACAAAAACTGATGAGAAAATTATTTGCAACCTGTCCTTAAGAAGGGAGCACAAGGATTACCAGAAAGATGTTTTAAAAGTAATGCAATGTAGATGCTTTCTTACTGGACTTTAAAAGGAAAATTCAGTGTTACGGGACGTTTTGGAGATCAAAAGTATAGGGGGATAGATAAATGCTGGGGATACATACCCATGATCTGAATAACAACAGGGAAGTATTGTTTTTCCCCTTACATTCTTTGCACCTATCTCTGTTCAAAGCTTTTGTTGGAGATGGAGCATAGTGCTGGTGGGCCTTTTGTATGACCAAGTCCCTAATTCATGGCTGTCAAAAGGCATAGCGTGCAGAAGGAAAGACTGTATGACTTCATTCCTTACTCCCTCTGCACCTACTTCTTGTACTGGCTATTGTTGTTCATGGAATGTAACGGTTGAGACTTCTGGTAAGACCAAGTCTGATTGTTCTGGGCTTCAAGAAGATAGTGGAGGTTAAAAATTAGCATAGGCTCTTAAGGAAGGAAGCAAATTCAGCAAAGATTTTCTCTGGCAGGTGATATGTGGTGGAGCTGTGTATTTTCTGCCCAGTAAATCATATACAAAGTGACACGATGAACCTTTATCCACCTCTTCTCAGTTCCTCCTGTTCATCTACTGGCAAGGTCAGGACTTATATTGTAGAACACATCTCATCAAGCATTAGATTTTTTTTTATCCAGAGAACAGAGTAGGAAGACTTTTCTTATTTGAGCATGCATAAATATCAGCTACAGAGGGTTGAGTTAGCTTTAATGAAAGAAGTCAAGAGCCATCTTTAAAGTTGTAGTTCCACAATTCGTGGGCTACCTCACCACTATTTAGATTGCGTTAACACAAACACTGTAACAGTGAGTGAGTGGAACCATGAAATTTTTCTGTCTGAAACCTAATTTAAGGAAAAATACTTGTTCAGCAAACAATGGTGCTTTGAGTCACCATTCAGCCACACATAAAAAATGGGGAGACAAAATACAAGAAATAAAAAAGCCAATGTTGTGCCACACATGTCTGTGGATGAACAGCCCGTGTGTGTAGCTGATGACTCCAGGCCGGTGGAGTGGGATCTGCTGGATTGCGTTTTGTGACTCGTATTGGACAGTGTCAGTCAGCGTGTAGCACAAGAGCCCACGGCTCTTGCCAGTCCGTCAGCATGGAGCGATGGTCTCTACAAACGAGGCGCGGCTATAGCGAAATGCCTCAATATTCACGTCATAAAATGCTTAGCGTGACAACGGCGTCTCCCGGGGGGTACGGGCCCCGCACCCCCCGCAGGTCTTCGAGGGGTGTGAAGCCTGCCCGCCCCGCCGGACACCGGCTGTGATCCCTTCGCGGCAGCGGCGCAGAGGCTTGCCAGCGGCGGGAAAGTCCCTCTGGAGCCGCCGCCTCCACGGAGCCCGCGCAAAACGCGGGGCTGGGGCCG